>NC_056733.1:355098230-355125730 GCF_019279795.1 Protopterus annectens | reverse complement strand
AAAGTTGTTCTGGGGCAGGCATGAGTGGGAAAAAGGGAATGGCATACAAAAGACCTAGTCAACAGCAAGTAAATTAATCCTCAACTAACATATTCCCCCCACGCAACCCTTAGCTACCTCTTTACTAACATACCCCACCAGATATATGTCCAAGGAACTCTGGGACACAACTGGGTTAGATTGCATGGCTAGGCTTATAAAAATGCTGGTGGTCATTAACCTAATGTAAACCTATGGCGGCCACTACCGGACTAGACTGTCCTAGAGTGTGTCTGTCTCTGTAATGATATCAGAAAAATATATGTACTGCATTTTGACATCTATCAAGGATGCAAAAAGGTCAGAGCAAAGCCTTCCCCTATAGGGGGACAGTGTTCTCTGCTCAGTGGCGAAGAGATCACTGATGAGGCATCAGTAATCATCGGCTGAGCTTGTTCACTAGAAAGATGGTCCTAGGAATATATACTAGTCATAAAACAATGTTATTAACATGCCCGAACCTCATACTCTCAATGCCTTCTGACAGAGGAGTTGGGAATGAGCTCCCTTGCCTGTTGATATACTAGCCAACTGTCACATTAACAGAATGGAAGAGAATCACACCCTGAGGAAGGGAGTCCTGTACAGCCTGCAACATTAGGAGTACTGCCCTCATCTCCAGTGCCCAGAGTTCTCCTACTCCAAGTCTCTTGGACTGACCAAAAACAATGCGTCCCCCCACCCCGAGACAACATTCATGGTGGCAGTCACTCTAGGGGAAAGGCGAAGAGAGAGCCTTGTGTGACAGTGTCCTTGTTTCAGTCAGCAATGAAGATTTTGAAGGCAAACCTTGAATAACTAAATTAGAGGAGACACTAGATCTGAATTCTGCATGAAGTATCCTCACGTTGTATCTGGCAAAGGGAACAGCAAAAATTATTGCTGCCATTGGACCTAGAGTCTTGAAGCACAGACAGGCAATTAGCTCAGAGGCCAAGACAGCACAGATGGTTGAATGAACGTTGCCAGTTCTGCCATGTCCAGGTAACGTGATACATGTATGTGCTTGCAATGGTTCCAGCTGTGACTCTGTGGTGTTCACTGACTTTTCCAAGACTTTGACTAGTTGGAGTAAGTTATTTTTTGCTGTGTTCAGCCTGGTTCTACTACAAGCACTCGAGTCCTAAGTGCTCAACCACTGTCTAGAAGTGCCTTGTACCTTGTACAACCTACTGCTTTTGCTCAAACTCGAATATGAGTTCAGGCAAGCAGCTGCCTGACTTACCCAAAGATATTACTTGTGTTTGAGTGAGGTTAAGTGCAGCAGTCACAGGGAGGAAGTGGGAGGAGGATTTTAGGGTTAGGGAGCAGAGGAGGAGTTTTAGACTTAGGCAGAGATCAGAGATTTTAGTTAGGGGGTGGAGTTTTAGGGTTAGGAACTGGGTGGAAGTTTTAGGGCTAGAAATAGGGCTCTCATAGGGCTATACATTTTAATAGGGTTGGGTATAGGGAGGGCTAAATAGTTAAGTCAGTCTGAGCTGGTGAGAGGTACAGCACTTGCCTTTTCTAGCACATGGCAGCAAACATGTTGAGAGCAAAAACATGCAAGCACTTGTAGTAGACCCGATCAGCATCACCATTGTCATGGATGCCAAAAAACAGTTATCCGGGTAATTGAAGACGCTAAATACCCTTCGGTCTGATATAAGCTTTTATGGCAACAGTGCACTTGATAAACATCCAAGGAGGGGTGGTGAGACCAAATAAGAGGACTCAGAATTAATACAGTTGTATTGTGGTGTTTGAACGGGATGTGTTGGGTGTGTTTTTTTCCTGTTCTGGGGAGGTTGGTGGGGAGTCACCGACAAGGGGCTGGACAGACTTTGTGGCTTGGATGGACGTTGAGTGCAGGTTTGCTTGCTTGGTTTGGACGTTTTTTGCGGATTTTCGAATTTGGTGTGCAGATCCCTGGCTCCTCCTTTTGTAGCAGTTGGTTTTGTCTTTTTGATCATTGAACTATAGGAGTCAATCAGAAGACATCAGAAAAGATGCGATTCACAAAGATACAATAGGAGGACATATGCATGCCTCCCAAATGTGCAAAAAAAGTCTAGACAATTTAGGATTTTTGCCTGAAAGTGTTTGCATAGATACTTTTATACTCCAAGCAGACTCCAAAGAATTTTTCACCAAGCAGCTGGCAAATGTTGGAGATGTGACGGGGAAGAAAGAGGTAACTGGGAACATATGTTTTGGGGGGTGTAATGAATTGGCAGACTTTAAAAATTCCCTACAGTGTACTCTGTCAGGAATACTGAATGTACAAATGAATGTAACTAAGGAAATGTTTTTTTTGAGCCGGGGTACAAGATCTGAATTGCCTAGACCCAGTAAGGTCTTGTTAAGTTTACTATTGGTGGCTGTCCAAAAAAGCAATTACTAGAAAATGGAAATCAAAATAAAGGGTTGGGAGGGTGGCCTAATGGTTAAGGTGTTTGCCTTACAAGCACAAGGTGCAGGGTTTGAGTCTCACAAGGGATAATTGGCTAGGCTTAAAATGGCTTGCAAGGGCAGTTAGCTTAGTACGAACCTATGAAACTATGAACCTATGAACCTAAGTGACTTCAAGCCTGAAGTGCAGGAGTATCGTGGAATCCTTGGTTATCTAAATGTGCAAACAGATATCCATGTGATCTAATGATAGGAAAGGTTGCCATTTATCTCATCTCCCTCTTGCACTCATGGAAGGATCAACTACAGCATGGTCACTAAGAATGCTTTTCTTATTTAGTGACTTAAAAGATATTTAGATCTAGTGTGGGCCTCAAATCACTGTCTTCTTAGGAGCCAAAAAATAATCCTGAATAAACCACAGATCCTCTCTGGACTGATTGGACATCTTGGAAAGCACTTTTTGATAACAGGTTTGCCACATCTATTTTGGCCACATGCCTTTGATGAAGAATTAAGGATGCTGGCCTAGGAAGGCTGCAAAAAAATGTTGCACCCTTTGGATAACTCTTCCAAATTTAGACTCAGTGGTATTAAAAGGGCAATAGACCCTCCAGAATCAAAGTGTCCATTCTTTCTATATCCTATAATGAAATATGCTGCAAAAACTACATTTACTTCAACATGTTCCAACTCCAGTATGCATGACTCACTAGTGTCACAAGGGGGAATCTTGTACCCATACAAGCAGCACTTACAGAATCGTAAGGACTACTCCATTACTAACAACATAAAGATAGCTAAAATGCAAATAAGAATAAATATTCCAAAATGTAACAGAACACCAACAGCAAATTACTAAAGAAAGCCATCTAGAAATTCAAAATTCAACAACAATTAAACAGAACCACAGACCAAACAAGAAGGTCACTGGAGTGAGGGAAGACTGTCTGAGAATAAACAAGTCAAACTAGTCAAAAAATCCAGAAGCAAGAACAATGGAAAGATCAAACATGTACTTATACAAAACTGCTTAGGAGATAATTTTCTTATGATTATATAGGCTCAGACCACTGCCAAAGAATATGAAAGCCCTCTCAATATAGTCTCAAACGCTCAAGACAACATCTGGAAATAAAGGGAATCATGGAGTATTACAGGAGCTACTGAGAAGATTTGGAGCCTGGCAGAGCCTTAGAGCTGCTAAGCAACAGTTGTTTGCAGCTGACAGACTAGTAAGAAAAAGATGTTACTTATACAGAAAAACAAATACACAAAGAGGAACATAAGCATAACATGTACAGCCACAGAAATGGAAGAGGGAGCCTATCCCACAGCAATGATCTTATTATTTGAACATCTAATAGACTTTCCTTCTCTCAACCTTACTTTATGGACCCTCTATTCTCACCAATATTCAGTCCAATCTATTAGCTAAACTTGAAACCACCTACAAAGTACAGTTGCGTACACTTACCATAAATGTAGATGTTCGAGTGTATTCACTGTAGCAGTCATCACACTTGGGTTATCTGTCTGCAGGTAGCCCTCACTCGGCCCGAATACCAGAGTCTTAGTATTTCTGCGTCGGATTCTGTCGCCTCTTCCGTGACGTTAGGTCGTTAGGGGTATAAAACATGCATCTGACATCATTACATCAGTTTTTCTTGCTCCAGATGTCAGGAGCCCCCTAAACAGGAAGCAATTATATGGTGTGGAACACCTCCAGTAAAAAGTAAATACCATAGCCATAAGATATGGCCAAAAAGAGGATAGGTAGAAAGCATAGCAGAGTCAGGGGGCTGGAGGGAGGGTAAAGTACAGTTGTGTACCTACCATAAATGTAGATGTTCGAGTGTATTCACTGTTGCAGTCATTATTCTTGGGTTATCCTGCTGGCAGGCTACCCTCAGTCGGCCAGAATTCCAAAGTCTAGGTCCGGCGTCGGTTGCTGTCGCCTCTTCCCTGACATCAGTGCGCCAGGGGTATAAAAGATGCAGCCAACGTCATTTTCTTCAGTTTTTCTTGTCCCAGATGTCAGGTGTCCCCAAATTGGTAGGCTGAAAAATATGCCAATAAAAATGCATGCACAAAAATAACATTTCCTTCATCTACAAGCAAATACACCAAATAGGTTGTACAGGATAGAGAAGTGCTGATAAGTCCCAGCAAAGAAAAGGGGGATGGTGGGTGGGTAACCTGGACTGCAACAGTGAATACACTCGAACATCTACATTTATGGTAGGTACACAACTGTACTATGTTCATCGTGTTTCACTGTTGCAGTCATTACTCTTGGGTTGAATCCCAAAGCTGAGGATGGGTGGCTGGGCTAAATAGGATTAGGAGAGGCTATGAGGCCCTGCAGAACTGCAGTGGCAAAGCCTGCTCTGGACTTAGAGTAAAGAGGTAAGTGGTAGTGCTTTGTGAAGGTGTGCACTGAACTCCAGGTTGCAGCCTCTAAGATATCTTTGGTTGGTACTCCTCTGAGGAAGGCTGTTGAAGTGGCTGCTGCTCTGGTGGAATGAGGCCTAATACCCTTAGGCACTGATTTGCCATGTTGAGAATAGCAGAAACGGATGCAATGGCCTATCCATTTAGAAATAGTCTGTTTTGAGATAGCCTTTCCTTGTGATCCTGCAGCATATGACACTAAAAGTTGCTCAGTCTTTCTGAAAGCTTTAGTTCTGTCCAAGTAGAAGCGTAACTGCCTGTGCATGTCCAAAGAATGCAGAATTTTCTCACCCTTGTTCTGTGGATTTGGATAAAAGGTAGGCAAGTGAATGGTTTGGTAGAGAGCCACACTGAACACCACCTTAGGCATAAATGTAGGGTTTGTCCTCAGAGAAACCCTGTCTGGATGAAAAATGATGAAAGGTTTCACAGCCATGAGTGCTTGTAACTCCGAAACTCGCCTTGCAGAGGTTATTGCTACGAGCAGAGCTGTTGTCCAGGATAAGAATTTTATATCTGCTGTTGATGCTGGCTGGAGTGGCTGCTGGAAAGGAGGCAGTGTGAGTTTTTCCAAAACATAACTGAGGTCCCAGGCAGGAATTGGTGCTCTCCTTGGAGGCCTAATGTTTTTGGCCCCTCTGAGGTACTGCCTTATTAAAGGATGAGAAAAGATAGGTGGTTCCATATTGTAATGGGCTGAAATGGCAGAGGCATGAATCTTAAATGATGAGAAAGAAAGGCCTTTGTTCAGCATCTCAGTTAGGTATTGTAAAATCTGAGGGATATTTGGTACACACGTGTCAGGGCCTTGTTCCCTGGTTACAAGCACAGAATCTCTTCCATTTTTCTGCATAAGATTTTCTGGTACTGGGCCTCCTGGCCTCCAAGATAACATCCATAACAACTGTTGAAAGAGGAGTGTTCTGAATTGCTACATTATCCGCCATGCTGCCAGATTTAAGGTCTTGAGTTGGCTGTGCAGGATCTGATTGTTTTGTTGGGTCAGCAAGTGAGAAGTCTGAGGCAATATCCATGCTGGACCTTGAGACAAGCTCTTTAGGATTGGGTACCAGTGCTGGCATGGCCAGTCTGGTGCAATCAGTATCATTTTTGGCTTCTCTTGTCTGACCTTTAGGAGTACCCTGGGAAGGAGAGGCAGTGGAGGAAAGGCATATACTGTTAGATTTTCCAGCTGAAGGATATGGCGCCCACTGTCCATGCTTGCTTGTGATAAATCCTTGTGCAAAATCTCTACAATTGGCAGTTGTGAGGGGAGGCAAATAGATCTATGTCTGGGCATCCCCATTTCCTTATTATCATGCTGAAGACTTGTGGATCCAGTTTCCATTTGTGGGGATCCATGAGGTTTCTGCTTAGTTCATCTGCCAGAGTATTTGTTTTTCCTGGCAGGAATTGTGCTTGCAGGTGAACTTAAAAAGCCAATGCTGTGTCCCATAAGGTCATTGCTTGTCTGCAGAGGGGGTAGGAATGTGTACCTCCCTGCTTGTTTATGTACCACATGACCGTAGTGTTGTCTGTCTTTATCAGTAACTGTCCTGGATGAAGCAGGTCCTTGAAAGCTGTCAGGGCATTTTGAACAGCTAGCATCTCTTGAAGATGCATCTGGTTTGCAGGCCATGTGCCCTGAATACATTTTCCTGCCATATGGGCCCCCCAGGCATAATCTGATGCATCCGTTGTCAGTGTCTGTCTGGCTGTGGGTAAACTGAATGGCAGACCCTTGTTGTGGTGACAGGCTTCTGCCCACCATCGAAACTCCTGTTGCAGGCAGGGAATGAGTGCAATTACTGTCTCCAGGCTGTGGCAATGCTGAGTCCAAACACTTTTTAGATACCATTGTAGTTTCCTCATATGCAGTCTGGCATATGGAATTAGTAGAATGCAGGATGCAATGAAACCCAAGGCCTGCAGGATTTTCCTTGCAGATAAGTGGGTTTTTGTTGCTAATTTCTTGAAGTAAGTAGTCAGCTGCTTTTGTTTGTCTGGCGTGAGATACGCCATCTGGGAAGCTGTATTTAAGCTTGCACCCAGGAATATTATCTCTTGAGAGGGCACTAGTTTTGATTTCTTTTCATTTACTGCGTACCCAAGGCCAATTAGTATTCTTTTTGCAAACGCCAGATGCTTTAGAAGAATGTCTTTTTTCTCTGCTTGAATTAGGCAGTCGTCCAAGCAGGAATATATTTGAATTCCTTTTTGTCTGCAAAACGCAATTACTGGTGCCAGGCATTTTGTGAAGACCCTGGGCGCAGTAGATAAGCCAAAGGGCAGTGCAGAGAATTGGTAATGCATTGAGCCAGCTATGAATCTGAGGAATCTTCTGCAAGATTGTCTGATTGGGACATGCAGGTATGCCTCTTTTAGGTCCAAAGTTACAAGCCAAGCCTTCTTGCCCAGCATGGGCAGTAGCTGCTGTAGAGTCAACATCATGAATTTTGGAACTTCCAGAAACGTATTTAGTATAGACATGTCCAGTACTGGTCTCCAGGTTTTGTCCTTTCTGGGTACTAGGAGAAGTCTGGAGTAAAATCCTTGCCCCTGCTCTTGTTGTGGTACTTGCTGAATGGCCCTCATGTCCATGAGGGCTGTAATTTGTTTTTGTGCCTCTGCCCATTGATTGTGTGGCAGGTTTGGCATACCTTTTGACCTTGGTAGAGTGTGAAAATGGAACATGTAGCCTTGGGACACTATGTTCAGGACCCATTTGTCTTGGGTAACCATTTGCCAATTTGATGAAAAAAAGTGCTAGTTTTCCCCCTAAGGGGGCTGCCAAAAGAAAAGTGCTTGGATCTGGTACAGGAAAGTCATTGGGACTGTTTCCTGTAAGGCTGTGATTTGTCTTCTTCACTTTTGGAGGTAGGAGCACCCCATTGTTTAGGCCTGTATGAGCCTTGGGGCTGAGATCTGCCTCTGGGGCGCCTGTATCTTCATCTTTGTGGTCTGTCTGACACTGGAAAGGACCAATTTTTAGAAGGCCAGTTCCTGCTAAACCTGGGTGGCTGTACCTGTAAGAAATCCTTGGCTGTCTGCATGGATTTTGCTTTATCCTCCATTTGTTTCAACACCTCTTCTGCTTTAGTACCAAACAAAGTATCATGCTGTAATGGTGCATCAAATAATTTTGCTTTAACATGATCAGGCAGATTCTGGTTCCTTTAACCAAACATGCCTTCTAATAACAGAACCTGTAACAGCGGCCCTGCAAGAAACCTCCAGTGAATCATAACCACATTGCAAAGTATGCTTTCCCACTTGTTCAGCTGCATGCAATAAATCCTGCAATTCCTTGTTCTCTGAACATTCAGTATTTGTCAACAATTTCTGATTAAGCAGTGACATTAAATATTGCTGATATTTAAGCATATGAAACTGACAATTTAAAGCCCTTACATCCAGGGTAGCAGAAGTGTAGACTTTTTTCCCCCCATCTGTCTAGAACCCTAGAATCCCTATCAGAGGGGACAGGGTTTTTTGCAGTTGGAAGCTTTAACCCCTTTGGGACCCTGAGATATAGTTTCTGGGTCAGCAGCAGGATTTTTACATAGGAATTTATGAGAATCGGGGACCCTGTAGTATCTGTCTGGCTTAGCAGGTGCAGGGGGTAAAGAGTAAGGGAACAGGCCGGACTCTGAAAATACATCATCTACAATGTCTAGAACAGGTGGAATAGCAATGGGTCTGTGCTGAGGAAGTAGCAGAAAGTCTCTGAGCCTTTTCTTAGATTCAGAATAATCTTGGCTCTCCCAGTGGAAATGCTCCCTCATGGTATGCAGGGTTTCCCCAAAAGAATAATCCTCAGGAGGAGAGGCTGAAGGAATGGATTTCTTCAGCATCAGAATCCTCATAGGGAAGCATGGAGTAAATCCTGTTCAGAAGAGGAATCAGAGGAAATAGAAACCTGATCAGAAGAATCATACTCTGCCTTTTGCCTAGGCCTCTAATCAGGAGGGGGATGGGAGCCCCTGATCAAAGTAATTAGGTCTTCGGCCATTTTGAGCATCTGTTTTTTATGGAAGTCTGAGTAGGAGAATGCTGTACTTGTTTCTTTGTCTTTAGAACTGCTTTAGTCTTTGTCTTTGAAGCTGAAGATGGCTTAATATATAGCTGTGTAGGTCTGAAGACACCCTCAGAAGCCGATGCCTGCTCAGCGGCTCCGGACCCATCTGAGGGAATGATTTCCGAGTGTCCAATACCTTGAGTATCCAGAGGCCCAATCGGCTCCACATGGGAGTCGGAAGCGGCCTGTGGCTCTGAGGTAGCGGGCGCCAGGGGCTGCGTAAGCGCCTCACTGAGAACCGGCGACTGGCCTAGCAGAGGCCTCGTCATCTGTTTTGGACCTTGGATGCCTATCCTTTTCCTTGTCCTTGCGTTTTTTGTAAACTCTGGTTGTCGGTTGGTCCGACGGCATTATATAATTAAATCTTCGGCCAAAGTAATGAAATGCAAAATTGAACCGACGCTTAATAGTGCGTTTGTTCAATCTAGCACAAAACCGAAAGCTAGCAACGCTGTGATCAGGGCCTAGGCAAGGAATACAGTAAGAGTGAAAATCCTTATGAGGTATTTGCTTCCCACAAGAAATACAATTGTTAACTTTTTCTGACATCGGTCTGGAGCAAGAAAAATGTTTCCCCAATGGGGTACTTAGCTTTAGTGAAGACTTCAGTCCTGAAATTCGGATTTGAAAATCTCAGGAGTCGGCCGACCGGCACTTGCGAACTGCAAAATGGCGTTGGCTGCATCTTTTATACCCCTGGCGCACTGACGTCAGGTAAGAGGCGACAGCAACCGACGCCGGACCTAGACTTTGGAATTCTGGCCGACTAAGGGTAGCCTGCCTGCAGGATAACCCAAGAGTAATGACTGCAACAGTGAAACATGATGAACATCCAGGACTGCAACAGTGAATACACTCGAACATCTACATGTAGGTAAGTGTACACAACTGTACTATGTTCTTCGTGGTTCACTGTTGCACTCATCACACTTGGGTTGATTCCCAAAGCTGAGGAAGGGTGGAGGCAGTCAAGTAATAGTAGGGCTGGCTAGCAGGCCTTGTAAGACTGCTGTGGCAAATCCAGCTCTGGATTTAGAAAAGACAGGTAAGTGGTAATGCTTGGTGAAGGTGTGTACAGAACTCCAGGTTGCAGCTTCCAGGATGTCCCTGGTAGGGGCTCCTCTGAGAAATGCTGTAGGAAGTTGAGGTAGCCCTAGTGGAATGAGTTCTGATACCTTGTGGGGTAGGTTTTCCATGGTGTTTGTAGCAGAAATGGATGCAGTGTGCTATCCATTTGGAAATGGTTTGCTTTGAAATGGCCTTGCCCTCTGCCCCTGTAGCAAAGCTGACTAGCAGCTGGTCAGATTTTCTGAAAGGCTTAGTCCTGTCAAGGTAGAACCTGAGTTGTCTGTGTACATCCAAAGAGTGCAGGATCCTTTCCCCTTTATTCTGAGGATTAGGGGAAAAAGGTTGGTAAATGGATGGATTGGTTTAGAGCCACACTGGATACCACCCTGGGCATAAAAGATAGGTTAGTCCTGAGGGAAACCCTGTCAGCATGGAAAATAATGAAGGGTTCCACAGCCATTAGTGCCTGTAACTCTGACACTCTTCTTGCTGAAGTGATGGCTAGAAGTAAAGCTGTTTTCCAAGAGAGAAATTTTAACTGTTCTGTAGCAGCAGGCTCAAAGGGGGAAGCAAGAGCTTCTCTAGTACAAAGTTAAGGTCCCAAGCAGGGTTGGGAGCTCTCCTCAGGGGTCTTAAATTGTTGGTTCCTCTCAGGAACTGTTTGTCCATAGGGTGAGAAAAGAGAGGTGGCTCAGTATTATAATGGGCTGAAAAGGCCAAGGCATGAATCTTAATAGAAGAGAAGGACTGGCCTTTGTGGAGCAGCTCTGCTAGGTAATCTAGGATTTGAGGTAAGGTGGACACCGCTGTGTCCTTTCCTTAAGACTGGTTCCAAGAACAATATCTTTTCCATTTTTCTGAATAGGATTTCCTAGTACTAGGCCTTCTGGCCTCAAGGATGACATCCAGCACCTGTTTGCTGAGGGTTGCTGGGGGTGTATTGGTGTATTCAGAGAATAAGCCAGACTGCAAGGTTCAGGGTTTGCAGCTGAGGATGCAAAATCTGTCCCTTCTGCTGGGACAGCAGGGAGGGGGTCTGATGTAGGTGCCAGGGTGGCACTGCTGCCAGACTGCGTAGGAGTGGGTACCAGTGCTGGCAGGGCCAGTCTGGTGCAATAAGGATTGTCCTTGGTTTGTCCTGTTTGATCTTGAGTAGTACTTTTGAGAGGAGGGCCAGAGGGGGAAAGGCATAAATTGAGAGGTTATCCCATGTAAAGGATAGGGCATCCACTATTCATGCTTGGCTCAGTTGATGGTTTTGGGGGGAGGCAAAGAGATCCACCTCTGGTGTCCCCCACCTGTGGGTTAGAAGTTTGAATGAGTTGGGGTCCATTTTCCACTCGTTTGGGTCCAGTAGATTTCTGCTTAAGTCGTCTGCCAGTGAATTTTGTTTGCCTGGCAGGAATTGAGCTTGCAGGTGCACTTGGGTTGCTTAAGGCTGTGTTCCACAGGGCCATGGCTAACCTGCAGAATGGGAAGGAACGAGTTCCCCCATGCTTGTTTATGTACCACATAACTGTGGTGTTGTCTGTCTTTATCAAGAGTTGTCCTGGAAGGATAAGTTATTTGAAGGCTGTCAGAGCATTCTGTACAGCTAACATTTATTTTTGATTGATATGTACGTGAATTTGTCCTGGGCTCCATTTGCCTTCAATGCATTTGCCAGCCATGTGAGCCCCCTATGCATAGTCTGATGTGTCTGTTGTCAGGGTTTGGGCGGCGAGGGGTTGAGTGAAAGGGAGTCCCTTGTTGTGGTTGCAAGCCTCTACCCACCAAAGAAACCCTGCCCTTAGACAAGGAATGATAGGAATAATTGTTTCCAGGTCCTGAGAATGTTGGCACCAGAGACTTAAGTACCACTGAAGTTTCCTCATATGCAGTCTTGCATATGGAATTAGAAAAATGCATAAGGCCATGAACCCTAGGGCTTGCAGTATTTTTCTTGCAGATAGCTGGGTTCTGGTGGGCATTAGTTTGAAGTAGTTTGTTAAATAACCCTGCTTTTCTGGAGTAAGGAATGCCATCTGGGAAGTTGTGTTCAAGCTTGCTCCCAGGAATACAATCTTGTGGCTGGGCACCAGATGCGATTACTTTTCATTGATGGTGTACCAAGAGAAGTTAGAAGTCTCTTTACAAATGCCAGGTGCTGAAGTAGCAATTCCTGACTGTCCACCTGAATCAGGCAATCGTCCAAGTATGGATACATTTGAATTTTTCTCTGCCTGCAGTATACACTGGCTGGAGCTAGGCACCTTGTAAATACCCTGAGTGCAGTAGATAAGCCAAACGGAAGTACAGAGAACTGATAGTGCATAGAGCCTGCCCTGAAACGTAGATATTTCCTGCAAGATTCCCTTATGGATGTGCAGATAAAATAGAAGTTATGTTCTTACCATAACGTTCCATGTTAGTTGTCTTCTTCTCGCCTTCTTCTTGCTGGATGGGTTCGGAGCCGACCTCGGCTCCGACTCGCCACTCTAAAGCTTCGAGAGTTGGTTCCACGGCTCGAGGCTCCCCCTTATATCCCACAATGCTAAGTGAGGGAGTTACCTCAGATCTCGTTTGTAAGCTAGACCCAGCTTATAATAGTAACAGAATAACTATAAACAAAGTCCATCTCTATAAACCAGGGAGAGAGAAGGGTGACCTACATCCTGATCCAGGAAAATATGCACAGCAGCATATATCTAAAGTGAAGAGTGGTAGAAAGAGTGGTCACAATCAAAACTCCTCTAGGTCTGTCCAGGCCAGGGAAGGAGGGTGGGGCGAAGAAGAAGGCGAGAAGAAGACAACTAACATGGAACGTTATGGTAAGAACATAACTTCTATATGTTAAGTTGTCTATCTCCCCTTCATTCTTGCTGGATAGGACAGCGTCCCTAGCACCTTGTCCCGGGTGGCCCTAACGGAACAGACTCTTGAGAACAGTGGAACCAAAGTTAGCTCTATGCCTAGAAGCTAAATCCAACTTATAATGAGAAATGAAAGTGTGAGGAGTAGCCCAAGTAGCCGCTGCACAAATGGTGTCAATAGGCAGTCTGTCTTGGAAGGCTATAGAAGTAGCCAAAGCTCTGGTAGAATGGGCTTTAGGTTTGTTAGGCAGCTTTTGGTGTCTAATTTCATAAACAAGGGAAATCAGAGATGTTAGCCATCTAGATAATGATACCTTTGAAACTGAAAGTCCCTTTCTGCCTTCTGCATAAGAGACAAACAGCTGGTCAGATTTTCTGAATTGTTTGGTTCTATCCAAATAGTACCTTAACTGACGATGAACATCTAACCAATGCAATTTTTGTTCAGACCTGTTAGAATATTCTGGAAAAAACACAGGGAGGTCAATGCTTTGATTTAGGTTAGACGCCGAGGCTATCTTAGGTAAAAAAGACGGGTTGGTTCGTAAAGATACCCTGTCCTTATGGAACAACAGATAAGGAGGAAATGCATACAGAAGTCCCCGGGGCCAAACTTGGACTAGAGCGTCTCTGCTGGGCTGGCCTGGTAAAGGGAATAGGGTGAAATAATCTCTGCATTTGCTGTTTTGGGGAGTAGCAAAAAGGTCGCAGCAAGGCTGACCCCACTTGAGAAAAAAAATTTCTCTCACAGAGTCTTTCAGAGACCACTTTCGTGAGGCATGAGGATAGCTCTGCTCAACTTGTCCATGATTTGATTGGACTTCGGGGATGCGTTGCTATCAGAAACCGCTGAAGAAATTGCCCATTGCCACAGTCTGAGTGCTTCTCGACACAGGGGTAGGACCTGGTTCCGCCTTGTTTGTTGATATACCACACTACAGACATATTGTCCGTCTGGATTGCTATCGTTCCCAAGGAAGAGAGTCTTGAAGGGCTTGCTAAAGCACTGCTCTCATCTCTAGAACATTTATGTGCAAGTGGCATTAGTCTGGTTGCCATGTGCCTGGACAGTTCTGCCCTGATAATGCCCCCACCCGATCATCAGGCGTCCGTTGTCAGAGTAGCAACCGGAGGGAAGGAACAAAGGGTCTTCCCAATAAGAGCTGAGGGAGGACATCCACCACAGAAGATGATTTCTGCATGTTTGCGTAATCATAATGGTGTGGGACATCGGAAGTTGCTGGTATGACCATTGCGTGAAGAGCATCCATTGAAGGATTCTCATGTGGAATCTGGCTAATGGAAGCAGAGGTATGGCAACCGCCATAATCCCCAACACTTTCAGAACTAACCTGGCTTTGATTCTTGTTGCTGCTGAAGAGGGCGAGACCAGTTTGTGTATGTCTGTTATTCTCTGATCTGTTAGTCTCGCAGACATGTTGACTGTGTCTAGATTTAGCCTATGAAGGTAGTAGTACGACAAAGCTGACAAAACAGACTTTTAGCAATTTATTGAAATGCCCAAATTTTGACAAATCTGAAGGTGTAGTCCCTGGCCATTAGAAGAAGATGCTTGGTGGGAGCTGTGAGAGCCAGTCGTCCAAATATGGAAACACCTGGAATCCAGATCCTTCAGGTGAGAAGCTACCACTGCCATGCATTTGGTAAACACCTCGTTGGTCCGACGGCATTATATAATTAAATCTTCGGCCAAAGTAATGAAATGCAAAATTGAACCGACGCTTAATAGTGCGTTTGTTCAATCTAGCACAAAACCGAAAGCTAGCAATGCTGTGATCAGGGCCTAGGCAAGGAATACAGTAAGAGTGAAAATCCTTATGAGGTATTTGGTTCCCACAAGAAATACAACTGTTAACTTTTTCTGATATCGGTCTGGAGCAAGAAAAAAGTTTCCCCAATGGGGTACTTAGCTTTAGTGAAGACTTCAGTCCTGAAATTCGGATTTGAAAATCTCAGGAGTCGGCCGACCGGCACTTGCGAACTGCAAAATGGCGTTGGCTGCATCTTTTATACCCCTGGCGCACTGACGTCAGGTAAGAGGCGACCGCAACAGACGCCGGACCTAGACTTTGGAATTCTGGCCGACTAAGGGTAGCCTGCCTGCAGGATAACCCAAGAGTAATGACTGCAACAGTGAAACATGATGAACATCCAGGACTGCAACAGTGAATACACTCAAACATCTACATGTAGATAAGTGTACACACAACTGTACTATGTTCTTCGTGGTTCACTGTTGCACTCATCACACTTGGGTTGATTCCCAAAGCTGAGGAAGGGTGGAGGCAGTCAAGTAATAGTAGGGCTGGCTAGCAGGCCTTGTAAGACTGCTGTGGCAAATCCAGCTCTGGATTTAGAAAAGACAGGTAAGTGGTAATGCTTGGTGAAGGTGTGTACAGAACTCCAGGTTGCAGCTTCCAGGATGTCCCTGGTAGGGGCTCCTCTGAGAAATGCTGTAGGAAGTTGAGGTAGCCCTAGTGGAATGAGTTCTGATCCCTTGTGGGGTAGGTTTTCCATGGTGTTTGTAGCAGAAATGGATGCAGTGTGCTATCCATTTGGAAATGGTTTGCTTTGAAATGGCCTTGCCCTCTGCCCCTGTAGCAAAGCTGACTAGCAGCTGGTCAGACTTTCTGAAAGGCTTAGTCCTGTCAAGGTAGAACCTGAGTTGTCTGTGTACATCCAAAGAGTGCAGGATCCTTTCCCCTTTATTCTGAGGATTAGGGGAAAAAGGTTGGTAAATGGATGGATTGGTTTAGAGCCACACTGGATACCACCCTGGGCATAAAAGATAGGTTAGTCCTGAGGGAAACCCTGTCAGCATGGAAAATAATGAAGGGTTCCACAGCCATTAGTGCCTGTAACTCTGACACTCTTCTTGCTGAAGTGATGGCTAGAAGTAAAGCTGTTTTCAAGAGAAATTTTAACTGTTATGTAGCAACAGGCTCAAAGGGGGAAGCAAGAGCTACTCTAGTCCAAAGTTAAGGACCCAAGCAGGATTGGGAGCTCTCCTCAGGGTCTTAAATTGTTGGTTCCTCTCAGGAACTGTTTGTCCATAGGGTGAGAAAAGAGAGGTGGCTCAGTATTATAATGGGCTGAAAAGGCCAAGGCATGAATCTTAATAGAAGAGAAGGACTGGCCTTTGTGGAGCAGCTCTGCTAGGTAATCTAGGATTTGAGGTAAGGTGGACACCGCTGTGTCCTTTCCTTAAGACTGGTTCCAAGAACAATATCTTTTCCATTTTTCTGAATAGGATTTCCTAGTACTAGGCCTTCTGGCCTCAAGGATGACATCCAGCACCTGTTTGCTGAGGGTTGCTGGGGGTGTATTGGTGTATTCAGAGAATAAGCCAGACTGCAAGGTTCAGGGTTTGCAGCTGAGGATGCAAAATCTGTCCCTTCTGCTGGGACAGCAGGGAGGGGGTCTGATGTAGGTGCCAGGGTGGCACTGCTGCCAGACTGCGTAGGAGTGGGTACCAGTGCTGGCAGGGCCAGTCTGGTGCAATAAGGATTGTCCTTGCTTTGTCCTGTTTGATCTTGAGTAGTACTTTTGAGAGGAGGGCCAGAGGGGGAAAGGCATAAATTGAGAGGTTATCCCATGTAAAGGATAGGGCATCCACTATTCATGCTTGGCTGTGGGGATTTCTGGTGGAAAATTTGCTCAATTGATGGTTTTGGGGGGAGGCAAAGAGATCCACCTCTGGTGTCCCCCACCTGTGGGTTAGAAGTTTGAATGAGTTGGGGTCCAGTTTCCACTCGTTTGGGTCCAGTAGATTTCTGCTTAAGTCGTCTGCCAGTGAATTTTGTTTGCCTGGCAGGAATTGAGCTTGCAGGTGCACTTGGGTTGCTTAAGGCTGTGTTCCACAGGGCCATGGCTAACCTGCAGAATGGGAAGGAACGAGTTCCCCCATGCTTGTTTATGTACCACATAACTGTGGTGTCTGTCTTTATCAAGAGTTGTCCTGGAAGGATAAGTTATTTGAAGGCTGTCAGAGCATTCTGTACAGCGAACATTTAGTTTTGATTGATATGTACGTGAATTTGTCCTGGGCTCCATTTGCCTTCAATGCATTTGCCAGCCATGTGAGCTCCCTATGCATAGTCTGATGTGTCTGTTGTCAGGGTTTGGGCGGCGAGGGGTTGAGTGAAAGGGAGTCCCTTGTTGTGGTTGCAAGCCTCTACCCACCAAAGAAACCCTGCCCTTAGACAAGGAATGATAGGAATAATTGTTTCCAGGTCCTGAGAATGTTGGCACCAGAGACTTAAGTACCACTGAAGTTTCCTCATATGCAGTCTTGCATATGGAATTAGAAAAATGCATAAGGCCATGAACCCTAGGGCTTGCAGTATTTTTCTTGCAGATAGCTGGGTTCTGGTGGGCATTAGTTTGAAGTAGTTTGTTAAATAACCCTGCTTTTCTGGAGTAAGGAATGCCATCTGGGAAGTTGTGTTCAAGCTTGCTCCCAGGAATACAATCTTGTGGCTGGGCACCAGATGCGATTACTTTTCATTGATGGTGTACCCAGAGAAGTTAGAAGTCTCTTTACAAATGCCAGGTGCTGAAGTAGCAATTCCTGACTGTCCACCTGAATCAGGCAATCGTCCAAGTATGGATACATTTGAATTTTTCTCTGCCTGCAGTATACACTGGCTGGAGCTAGGCACTTTGTAAATACCCTGAGTGCAGTAGATAAGCCAAACGGAAGTACAGAGAACTGATAGTGCATAGAGCCTGCCCTGAAACGTAGATATTTCCTGCAAGATTCCCTTATGGATGTGCAGATAAACTTCTTTTATGTCTAGGGTGACTAGCCAGGAGTTCTTGGCTAGCATAGGAAGCAGCTGTTGTAGTGTAAGCATTTTGAATTTTGGGACCACCAGGAAGGTGTTGAGAATGGACAGGTCCAGGACAGGGCGCCAAGAGCCCCCTTTTCTGGGCACCAGGAACAGTCTGGAGTAGAAACCCTGTCCTCATTGCTCTATTGGAACAGGTTGAATAGCCCTGATACTGAGAAGAGAAACTACTTACTTTTGCCTCTGCCTACTGGTTTGGAGGAAGGTCTGGCAATCTGTTTGGGGATGGCAGTGAGTGGAAATAGAATCTGTATCCCTGGGATACAATGTTTAGGACCCATCGGTCCTGGGTAATGGACATCTAGTTTTTTGCATGCAGGGCGAGTTTTCATCCTGGGGTGCAAGTACTTGGGCATGGCTGGGAAGGATGATAGACAAGTCATTGTGAATTTTTTCCATAAGGGGGTGACTTACCACTCCCTGTTTTTGAGGGGGGAGCACTCCTTTGTTTAGAACGCTGTGTACCCTGAGGCTGTTGCCTTGGTGGTCTGTTGCTCCTGGGTTTGGGCTGAGAAGATCTGGTAGGGACTGGAAAGGACCGATTTTTTGAAGGCCACTGCCTATTGAATCTAGGTGGCTGTACCTGTAAGAAATCTTTAACAGTTTGCATAGATTTAGCTTTTTCCTCCATCTTTTTAAGAACCTCTTCTGCTTTTGTGCCAAACAAACATTCCTGGTTTAATGGAACATCTAGTAATTTTGCTTTGATGTGGTCTGGCAAGACTTGTTCCTTCAGCCAGGCATGCCTTCTCAGTCCAGACACAGTGACAGCAGACTTGCAAGATGCTTCTAAGGCATCAAAACCACACTGCAAAGTATGTTTACTGACTTGGTTTGCGGAATGCATTAACTCTTGTAAATCTTTATTTTCTGCAAAATCTGGAAGCAACAACATTTTTTGTTTAATTAGTTCCATAATATGCTGCTGGTACTTCAACATGTGAAAAGAATAGTTGTGTAAAATCTTACCATAACCATAGATGTCCTTCTCTTCCATGTAGCAATAGTTTTGGTGTGGGACTTCCTGCCTTCAGGCGACTCGTATGTCAGCTCCTATACAAAAGCTTCAGCTTGGCTGTTGCAGCTGCATGGGATGTCACATGTAGGGCCATAAACCAGGGACCTTAAGTATGACATCTGCACGCACAATCCTCAGAACTTGAAGCTAAGCAGGCAAAGTAGATGGCCCAACAGGATTGGCTACCAAAGGTGACAAATATAAGGCCCTGGTTCTCTTCTGTAATGGAGAGAGGCATCAGGGATCAGTTAGACTGGTACAGTCTGTGAGGGGGAATGGTGGGTGAGTGGGAAGGAATACTGCAACATGGAAGAGAAGGACATCTATGGTTATGGTAAGATTTTACACAACTATTCTATGTCCTTCTCTTCCTATGTTGCAGTATTCTTGGTGTGGGAAGAGTACCACAGCTTAGTTCGATGAAAGGGTGGCGGATGCAGAAGATGATTCCACAAAGCCTTGTAGGATTGCCCTGGCAAATCTGGTGCGTGCTTTGGAGATTTGGTCCAATTTGTAATGTTTGGTGAAAGTGTGGACAGTGGACCATGTAGCGGCTTCCATAATGGAAGCTGTGTCCGTGTCTTTTTGTAAGGCCTTGGAAGTGGCCACTGCTCTTGTGGATTGTGCCTTAACCCCAACTAGAGGGTTTTTTCTGTGGTGTGAGTAGCAGAAACAGATTGCCTTTCTAATCCAGAATGCAATGGTCTGTTTGGTGACTGCCTTGCCCATTGCCCTGGGGTGGAAAGATACAAAGAGTTGTTTGGATTTCCTAATGTCTTTAGTTTTGTCGAGGTAAAATCTCAGTTGCCTGCTGACATCTAGGGAGTGGAATATCCTCTCTCCTTGGTTAGTAGGAGAGTGGAAAAATTGGGTAGGTGAATGGATTGATTTAGAGTTAAGTCATTAACTACCTTGGGCATGAAGGAAGGGGTTAGTCCTCAGTGTGATCCTGTCCCTATGCAAAATGGTGTAAGTTGAGCATGCCATTATTGCTTGTAGCTCGGAAACCCTTCTGGCAGAGGTAATAGCCACTAACAGTACTGTTTTGCAAGTACAAAACTGTAGATTGGCTGTATTAGCCGGTTTGAAGGGGAGCTGGGTGAGTTTTTCCAGGATGAAGTTCAGGTCCCATGGAGGAGGGATAGACTTCTTAGGTGGTCGGATGTGTAAGACCCCTTTAAGGAAAAGTTTCACATGTAGCCTGGCTAACAAAGGAGGCTCTACAGGTAAGCAGGTTGATAATGCGGAGAGGTGCACTTTCACTGATGAATAGGAAAGTCCACCCTTTATAAGTTGACACATATATGAAAGCCTTGGGGGGGGGGGCAGCCTCGTAAGGGTCCCTTTTCTGTCCCAGACACCTCTGAGTAAATCTTTCCTATTTAGCAAGGTATGACTTTCTAGTAGTGGGTTTCCTGGCCTCCCTCAGGACTGATAGCACGTTCTCTGAATAGTGGTGTCTGAATGGGATTAGTAATTTATCACCCACAGAGTTCAGGGATAGCATTTTCAAGTGTGGGTGTAGCAGAGTTCCTTTGTCTTGTGTCAGAAGGTCCACCTTGTGGGGTAACTTGCAGTGATTGCCCTTGGCTAAATTGTGTAGAAGGAGGAACCAGTGCTGCCTTGGCCAGTACGGAGTCACTAGCAAGGGTTTTGGTGTGTCCTTCCTGATTTTCAGAAGGACTTTCTGAATCAGAGGGAAGGGGGGAGGCATAAAAGAACTTCCCCTCCCAGGTAAAACTGAAGGCGTATACTCTCCAGGCTTGGGAGGAAGTAAGTCTTTGTGCAGAAGGTCTGCAGCTGCCTGTTCTGGGGGAGGCAAACAGGTCTATTTGTGGAGTGCCCCACTGGTGGACTATGTCTAGGAAGACCATCCTGTCCAGCATCCATTTGTGTTCTGGAGAGGATGTTCTGCTCAAAAGGTCTGGTTGCTTGCTGTCCTACGAAGGGATGTAGCTGGCCTGCAGGGATAGGTTGTGCTTGGATGCTAAGTCCCTAATTCGTAGGGCTAGTCTGCACAATTGGTATGCCTTGGTACCTCCTTGTTTGTTGATGTACCACATTACAGTGGTATTGTCCGCCACTATCAGAAGAGGACCTGGTAGCAGCAGGGGTATGAAAGTCTGTAGAGCTAAAAGAACTGCTGTCATCTCCTTTACATTGATGTGTTTAGTTTTCATGGGGGGTTGCCACTGGGCTTGGACTCTGTAAGAGAGCAAGGTGGCTCCCCAACCTGAGTCTGAGGCATCTGTATGAAATATTTGCGTGGGTTGAAGGGGATGCAGTGGAAGCCCCGGGTTTAGATGTACTTGTTGGATCCACCAAATTATTTCCTTCTTTAAACAGGGAAGAAGGGGATAACTTGTTCCAAGTGACTCTGGTGTTGTGACCAGATATTTTTGTGCTACTATTGCAGTTTTCGCATATGCATTCTGGCCAGTGGTATCATGGGAATGGTTGCTGCCATCAATCCCAGGAGTCGAAGGAATTGCCTTGCAGTGACAGGCTGGGAGAGCAAGACTTCCTGGAAGTGGGAAGTTAAAGATAGAACCTTGTCCTGTGGGAGAAAGGCTTTCATTCGTTTCGTATTGGTTCTGCGACCTAGAAATATCTTGTCCTTGTCTGGGTTCAAGGAGGACTTCTTGAGGTTTGGTGTGAACCCTAGACTTTGTAGAAGGGACATAGTGAAGTGTAGATGTCTTAAGAGGGAATCTTCGGACTGTGCTAGGATAAGGATGTCGTCCAGATATGGGTAAATCTGGATTCCTTGGATCCTGCAGAAGGCAATGGCTGGAGCTAGGCACTTTTGTAAACACTCTTGGGGCATGTGTAGTGTACTGCTTACAATTTTAGTGTCAGAGTTTACTGTGTGTGAGATTTTTACTTCCAAGGATATAACATACATACACATCTTTCACACCGTGTTATGCTATTTGAGTAATAAATGATTAAATGATCATTAGCACTAGAGAGTTCTCACACTGTCTCAAGCTACCCATCTCAATCAGGCTGGCTACGGAAGTTGTGGGGAAGTCCTGGTCCACGGCACTAACAGGAATGACTCTGGAAGCAGAGCCAGCTATAATTGTTTGGCATTCAGTTTTAGAACAATGTTTGGGGTGGACTTGCTACTGAGTATTTAAATTTTAATATAAAGCTAGCCTGGAAACCTCTTGCCACCAACAAGAACCAGTTAATTAATTACAGTAAAAAAAAAATCACTAATTTGATACTAAAATCTGTGCAAGCGGCATCAGTGCAGTCAATATTAAGCAATTTTATCAAAGGTCTTTTAGCCTGGTCAATAGTTTAAGGGGAGAAACTTTACAAAATTATACTTACGTGCTTACTGTCAACAACCAATGAAGGGGGAGATGGATGGAATTATGTTGCTAAATTATCATAAGGGGTAGGCAACAACAGATACACTGGGTTTAAGAACACAACTACAACAGGGTAGGTGGAAGGAAAAATAAAAACATTTACCCGTCTTTCTTCTTTTCTTATCAAAACAGAGTACTCAGACAGCTGTTTCTTTTGACCTCCAAGGTGTAAATGGGATACAACAGATGGATCAGCCACAAAGTTTAATTCAAAGGTTTCCTTGTTCCTGAACCCCACAAAATCTACTGGGCTTCTTCGGGGGTAAGCAACTGAGACTCAAACACTTAAGACATCTTTCAGAAAATACCATGAAAGCACTTGATACCAAAAGGGTTTGCCAGAGTTATGGATAACAGCTCCATCAATTTAGCCTCTTATTTTTGGGAAAGCTGATGTTTAATAAAGCTATTTAAAATGTTTTCATTAGGTTTACATTACCACCAAAACACACTATGCAAAAAGTATTTTAGTTCATAGAATATATTCCTGTGCCAATGAGACACCAACCTGATCTGAATAATTAAATCCTAAAATATTTTAGTTCTCAGAATATATTCCATTGCAAATGAGACCAATCTGATGTGAATAATTAAATCTTCAGCATTTTCATTGCCATTACAGTTTGATGAAGGTGCAGGAGGAGTAGAAATCCTTTTTCTTTACCTCCTTATAAATGCCTGGGGTGAAGATCTAGGGAAGATGAAACCATGAAAGCCTACTGCACAATGTCAAACTAGTCCTGAATAAGCCTAGCACAACCAAAAGAGGGATCAAATGACAGCTGAAAAACAATGTCCAATGACTAAAAACCCATACCTCAGATGCCATGCTATCCGATATCTACTCCCCAAAAGGAATGACTGGGCTTTTATCAAACATCTGCTTCCTCAGCATCTTATCACCAGACCTCTGTACTCTTAGCAGGAATATTGGCCGAAGGACAAGATGAAACCTGGACAGCATTCAAAAACTTACAAGCAGGTACAAGAAAGGTTTGTCCTAGTCTGGACATCAGACCTACAGTTTCTAATGAGGGGCAAGGCCTTTTTAAAGTCATATATCCTTTACTTTGAAATGCCATTCTGACCACAATTTTCACAATCAAAGCAAACTGTTCAGCTATCAGTTGAGCTACCTTGATCAGCATGTCAAGCCTGGGCCTTTTGATCATCACTATCTTATTCCTCTGCCGCACCTGAAGGTAAGCTCCACCTTTTCACAGTTTATAATGTCATGCTCCTGTCAGTCTCAGGGTTTTTCTGTTCAGGTGATTTAAATGAAGCAGGACACTCAAAAGCCATCTGTGTTCACATGAAGTGGCTACTCAACGTTTATGGCAGATTACAGCTATGTGCCCCAAGGGACATAATACTGATGGAAAAGATCTGCTCTGCCCAACGGTTTGAAATCAGCCTCACACTTCATCCCACAGAGACTGTAATTTCCTGCAGCAATGATCTTTATGCTGAAAACCATGGTTGGTTAGATCAGACCAATGAGTGCAAAATACAGGCACAGTATACCAAAACATACTGACAATAGGTAGCATCATTCATCTAAGCACCTGCTGTAGAGACTCACCATCTGGCAACTGACACAACGGATATGCTCTATGAAGTTACCAAGGTCCAAGAACATGTAAAAACTACATGAAAAAATCTAGCCAAGCTAGAGTTTCCACTGTGTGATTCCTTAAACCTCTTGTATTAAAAGCAAATGGGATATATGCAAATGACCCCTTAAGGACATCAGGCGTTTCAGCTATATGGCAGTTCTGAATGCCCATGACTTTTTTTTTTTTAAATCTGTTATGGACAAATTCAAGCCAACAAAGCCAAACCCACATATTCCATGTGCCTCTAATATAAGAGGTTTAAGAAATCACATGGGGAAACTCTAGCTTGGCTAGATTTTTCTTGTATTTGTTAATGATTGGTTTGTCTCTGACCTTTTTACTCAGTGTCTAAGGTCCAAGAATTTAACAAGAGCCCCTTTACCCATCTTCAAAGAAGTAATAAGTTCTGTGGTTCTTTGCAAAGGACAGTCTGGGCCTGTCACAAGGGCTCTGTGGGGACTAACAGGCTCCCAAGCAGAACCTTTACTGGGGAAGGACCCAACAATTTAAGGACACTATCGCTCATGACCATATCTAAAACAAACTAGTTCATGGTGATGGTTTTCCAAGATAGGAGAAATATGGGCATCCAGCTTTCCATGGATGGTTTAGTGAATTAGAACAATGAATGCTCTGCAGGCTTTCAACCTTCCAAGAGGTTAGGTGGGTTGGGATGGGGGGAGGGGCTGAGACAACAGTGTCTTTGAGCCCTCCTTTATCTTATGAGGGAGCTACTTTTTCAGGAACTGGAGAGAGACAGAATAGGTGTTAATGGAGGGTGGCAGATACTGCAACTATTCTCCAAAGTAAATACCGGTGCTCATTTTAGAGGTCTTGGACCAGCTCTCAGGAACTTGCACAAAGAGAATGTTATCAAAAAATGGCACCAAGACCAGTGTGCCCTACCTCGTCCTTACAAGACTTAGCAATGTCATACTGCAAAGAAATGTCTCACCTATTGCTCTGGCCACAGATCTAGTACCAAAAACGTTACACTGGGCAATATAAAATTATACTGTGAAAGCCACTGCATAAGACTTTTATTCCAGAGTCTCCTCAATCCCAGTTTCAAAAAGGTCTGACAGTTTCTGCACAGCACGGACCACAATTGAAAATGATGGATAAGACTGACCATTCAGGGTCAAAAGTCCCAAAATGACAGATGAGAATACCTTGTTGCACAGCCTATACCCTGGACTCCCTATAGGGTATCAAAGTTGAAAGGTGGTGGTGTCCTTGGGATCTGTGCAGGACCAACCAAATCATGTAGGAATATGTTTTGTGATGCTTAGTCTGCATTTTAATCCACCACTTCAGAGGGTTATACAGAGCAACCATTTTCTTATAGACTATGGATAACACAAATGGATGTTAACAAGCTGCAAGAAAGCATCCTGGATGAATCCACCATTAGTGGATGGTAGAAGACCAAAGATTATTCATTTTTTTTCCACAAAAGCTAGTTTAACCACTTCTGAGGTGGCAAGAGACAGAGAGAGAGAGAAAAGTGTAACAGGTCACAATCTACAATTTCTGAAAAAGGGAGTGGCAGCCATCGGGGATCTATAAACAGGGGATCTTTTCTACTCTTCTCAACCTCTGATACAAGGGGCCATGGATCCTAATACTTCCTCTGTCAACTGGGAAATGAAAGGGGACAGACACATTCTCCTACTTCCTACCTCCAGCAGACAGCAGTCAAAGTGCAAGGTAACTGGCAAGCAGAGACTGGATGCTGGTCAAGGGGTCCAAAAGAATGTAGGGAGAGATAAACAAAAGTACCACTAGGTCAAAAAAGGTCTGCATGATGGATGGTGAAAAGTTGTCACAAAATACTCCATTCCCAGCCCAATTATAAGGTTCCTGTATTTTCTGTTAGTGCAACATAAAGAGAACTGAAGATCCATGAAACTGACTTAAAGAATGGTTGGTGGACATGGAATCTACGGTAGCATTCAAGATAGCACTGGAAAGGAAGAAAAAGAGTAAGGGGAAAGTAGTGATAGAGGGATGCACAATCTTACATGCACTTGAAAAGGAAGACTACACAGGCTTGTTAACTCCTTTGGGTCTATATTACAATGTCAAACACACAGGAGTTTGAACGTTGTAATATCGAACCACGCAGTTCGAAACCCAATAAAAACGAAAACACAGAACAGCGATTTTTTTCCCAGGGAAAAAAAATTGCTGTTCCGTGACAAAAAAAAAAAATTACACTTTAAACTTAAACTAAAGTGGAGGGGCTGTGCCCCCTACACCCCCCTACTTAAATATACCAACTCCGAGATCACACCACAGTGGAGGAAATAGCAAAGCCCAGAAAATGGCCCACCAATTTTTTTTTCCTTGGGAAAAAAATCGGTGTGCCATGGCTTCGCTATTTTCGTATTTCGGATGTTTGGGTTCGATATTACAACATTTGAACTTCTACAAATTTGATGTTGTAATATAGACCCACTCTTTCTGCCATCAGGGAAAATACAATGTAAAACTAATCACATTTCCAATATCTGGGCCATTTTTACAGGCTGAAATAGCATACAAGGACCAAAGGGAGTCTTCTGAAACTTAGCCAGTGTGCCATCCTTAAGTTTACGGGATGCCAAAAGTGATAACTGCTCAGTTCCAAGTTCAACCACATAAGTGTTTGATGGGCATACTTAGACTATTTCATATAAGCTGACAAGACAAAGTCAAGCTTCAAATACCTCAGTGTGGGAAAGTCAATGCTGACACTTTGGGATGCACCTCCTATGTGACTACTGGGAGTATTTTTCTCATGCTGCTCTCATCAGCTAACAAGGTGTATGCATGGTTCATCTCCTATTAAATGATGAAGAGCTGACAACTCACAAGTAATGCATGTACTGGACTTTGAAGGAACAGACTGAAAGATGTCTGACTCCTGTAGTCCTTATATACTCCCAAAAGTACAGCATTTAACAGGATCGAATAACAAACCTTCCAGCCAGCCCCTGCAAATACCATAATCTCACAGTCCCCATCTTCTTACCAGCAATGAATCATCTCAATTTTTCTCTATTTCTGATGAGAGTTGAAGCATTAAAGCTCTAACACTAGGGTCAGTACTTCAAGCTTCCCAGGAAGTAAAAGTGTCATTTTGGGTGCGGGACAGTAAGAGCACTTGTTTTAATTTTAAGCAATGGAGAGAAGAGATTTTCAATGTAAATTCTCATCAAAATCCTACATGTTTAAAGGGCAGAAAATATATGGGAAGTGGAAGATTTAAGCATGCTGATCTAAGTCTAGCAAATAAAGCCAAGTCAGTCTGCCTGACTGAGGTTTGTGCCAAGTGTGAGGCAGATATTTCAGAAATGTGCTGAGCTGGGGATTACAAAAAAATAAATCATAATAGATACTCACTGTAGATTACTTCCAAAGTTTGATAAGTGAATTTCTCAGACTATGCTCTTGAAGAAAGTTCCTCATAGGTAGGACTATGAAAGCTTGAAGAAGGTGTGACTGGAAAACTTACACAATATATGTATTCACACCTCCCAATTTCTGTCAAATCTTTAATTGCAACAGATGTTAAAAATAACCATAAAATCTTTAAATGTTCTGTAGTAATACAAGGTCTGCAAAAAAGGGACAAACAGTGGTAACCAGGAGATGCAAAAATTCATTAAGATATCAGTAATACATCTGTTCAAACGGTATACCAGCACTTTATGACTGACTGGTACAGTAGCATTAAAGCATGTCA
>NC_056733.1:355043230-355093230 GCF_019279795.1 Protopterus annectens | reverse complement strand
CGTTAAAAAGTGACTTAAAGAGTCAAGCATGGAAAGTAGTACTCAGGAGTGACAGTGTTAGAAATTAAGAAAGAAAGGTTAGTTTATAGAGAGTTGCATAAAGAGGTTTATAGTTCAGAATATTTTGTTTCGAGTGAAACAGGTAATTAGAGAATAATAGTTAGTCAGGGTTGGTACAAGAGCATAACCAGTGGTTAGAGAGGAAATGTTTTAGGTTAGTTTTAAATAGTGGGAGAGAGGTTAGGGTTGTAAGGTCTTGTGGTAATTGATTCCATATTTTACCAACTGAGTTAGAGAATATGGAGTCGCCTGCTAAGTTATATGATAAGGAAGTGTGAATCAACATTTTGTTAATGGAACGTAGATTCCTCATGTTATTATATGACCTTATGAGGGTAGAAAGAATTGGGGTGTTGTTGGGTTGGTATAGGACTTTGTGGGCAATTATAAGTTGGTTAAATTGTAATTGGTGAGGTAATTCAGGCCAGCCTAGTTGTTTTAGGTTCTGGCAGTGATGAGTCCTGTAAGGAGAGTTTGTAGCAAATCTGGCAATATTGTTATATGATCTAGCTAGTTTGTTAAGATTATTTTTAGAAAGATTGGTATATATGGGAGAAGCATATAATAGGGTAGAGATTAAGTGAGTTTTAGCTATTGTGGTCCTGGCTTCAGGTGTAAGGAAAGGTCTGATTCTATAGAGGGATCCGAGTTTTCTGTTAATAGTTTTTATTGTGGTGTTTATGTGAATGTCAAACTTTAGTTGATTGTCAATTGTAATTCCTAGGAGTTTGGTGGTGGGGTCTGGAGAAATAAGAGTACCATTACTGGATGTGAGTGTGAAATGAAGAGGGGGAGACAAATAAGAGGGTGTAAAGAGCAAAAGTTTTTTTTTTTGGGTTAAGGAGAAGAGAGTGGTTGGAAAACTATTGTTCTATAGTGGTGAAAGCTTTTTGTGTGAGAGAATGAAGTTCAGTTTGGGATGTGCCAGAACATATTATGGTAGAGTCAACTGCATATTGAATGCAGGTAGAGAGTGGAGTAGAAAGATGAAGGTCATTTATGAAAATGGAAAACAATAGTGGTCCTAAAATGGAGTCCTGAGGGACACCTAGGGTGGTGGGAATGAGGTCTGAAAGATGGTTTTGCCAGAGAACTGCTTGTTTTTGGTTTTCCAGGTAAGATGTAAACCAGTTCATAGCAGGATTGTCGAGAGAGAGGGACTTCAGAAGGTGGAGAAGAAGTTGATGATTTACCATGTCAAAGGCTTTGGATAGGTCTACAAAGAATGCTGAGGAAAGAGTATTTTTATTGCGATTTTTGTTGATACAGTTAGTAAAGGATAACAAGGCTGTGGTGGTACTATGGAATGGCCGAAAACCATGTTGACAGTTAGCTAGGAGATTATAGCGGAGTAGGTGGTGTAGTAATTGTTTGTGGATACATTTCTCCATTATTTTAGCGAGTGGAGAGAGTAGAGCTATGGGGCGATAGCTGGAGAAATCAATGGAGTCTCCACCTTTGTGAAGAGGAATAATGTGTGAGATTTTCTAGATAGATGGTATAGTGCCTTCTTTTATGGTTCTATTAATCAATATGGAGATGGGATAGGCAACAGCTTTGGCTCCTATTTGAAGGTATTCTGCTGGCAATTTATCAGCTGAGGGGGTAGTAGGTTTTAATTTTTGAAGTAAGGAAGAGATATAGGAGGTGGGTATAGGTTCGAGGTGGAAGGGGGGAGGAATGGAGCATGGAGTGGGCAATTTGGAGGTATCAGGTTTTTGTTGATTTGCTAGATTTAGTATTGCAGTAGTAAAGAAAGTATTAAAGGCATTTGCTGTTTGTGTTGGGCAGTCAGGGTTGGAGCCTAGTGGATTAGGCGTGGCTACTTTGCCTGGGGATAGTAGTGTGTTAATAGTAGTCCAGAACGTTTGTGATTGTTGAAGGGACGATTGTTGTAGTTGGATATAAAAGTTCTTTTTATCTTGTAGGATAGCTTTTTTTGTTATGTTTCTTTGTTGTCTACAAGTCTGGTGATCAGTAGTATTTCTTGTGGTAAACCATTTTGCCCAAGATTTGTTTCTACTTAGGATTAGTTTCTTATTATGATTTGAGAGCCATTGGGCTGGTTTAGTTTTCATTCTTATGGAGCGCATTGGGGCATGATGGTCTAAGATTGCCAGGAATGTGGTACTGAAGTAGTTAACTGCTTCATTTATAGGGAGAGACTTAAGAGGTGACCAGTTGCAATGCTTAAGTTCGGTTTGAAACAGTTTGTGGTCAAAATGTTTTTTGGTATGGGCTGTTCTGACTGAAATAGGGATAGCTAAACTTGTTTTATGTCTGATAATATATATTAGAGAGTGGTCGCTAAGGTCATCTGGGAGGGTTCCTGTTGTATATTTTTGTTGTGGGCTATTTGTTAGTATCCAATCCAGGATGCTTTCTTTATTATTAAGTTTATTTGTTCTAGATGAACAGTTTATAGCTTGTGAGAAGCCAAACAGGTTGATCAGGGTGGATGGATTAGTGTAGCTATATAAATTCCAGTCAATATTAAAGTCTCCTAGGAGTATTGTTTCCTGAGGGAGATTTGAAGAAAGCCAGTTTAGTAAGTTTTCTAGTATTGTAGTATTTTTACCTGGGGAAAGGTAGGCACAGATAATGTTAACTGATTTATGAGAGTTAAGCTGCAGTTTAGAAATAATTATTTCTACATTATTATCTGAGGGTAGGTTATGATTTATTTTGGTAATTTGTAGTCCTGCTTTAAAGAGAATTGCTACCCCTCCACCTTTTTTATTTGTGCGGTCTTGTCGAAAGATATTATAGCCTGGGGGGATAATTTCATTATCTGTTATTGTGGGTTTGAGCCATGTTTCTGTTAAGCAGAGGATGTCAAACTGCTGAACATCTAGAAGGGCATGAATTTGTGGTATTTTGTTGCAAATACTACGTATGTTTAGATGGGCTATTGAGAGTGATTTGGAGGGTTCAGTTGATGGTAAAGGGATTGTTTTGTATTGCTTGCAATTAGTGGAGGGTGGGGAAGGGTTTGGACCAGGGTTGGGGTGAATGTCTCCATCTATTAAGGAGTGGAGTAGTATAAAGTTGTAGTATTGGAGAGGCTTACAATGGTAGTCAAATAATTTTCTATTGTTTAGAATTGAGTATTTAATATGAATTAGATGATGATATTTAGCTTGAAAGTAACTGGGCTTGTAGATGGCATTGAGAAAGCTTGTAGATAAAGCTGGATAAGGTGTTAAGAGTTTGTTTGGAAGGAATGGTAAGTGTAGAGAAGAGGGGTTGGTTTATAGGAGGTTAGGAGGCAAGTAGTGGTAAGAGTAGCTAGGAGTGAGAGTACTAGTAAAAATTGGCATTGGTAAGGCATGGCAGAGGAGTGTACAGTAGGTATTAGAGGGAAAGAACTGAGAGTAGGGGTTGACTTGTGGAAGATTAGGCAAGTGGTAGTGGGTGGAGATATATTCCTGAGGGGAGTGGTGATAAAAATGTAGGGTGTGGTTGGTAGTGATAGTATGATTGGTTTATGGTAAAGGGGGTGTGTTTATGAGGATATAAGTTTAGAGACACTGGGGGCGGGTGGGAATTGGGGCAGGGTAAGGGAGCTGAGTGAGCCCGAAGGGCGAACGGAGCAGGAAGACACAAGAGAGTGGATTACTAAGGAAGACAATCTATAGAGTGGAAGAAAACAGCAGGTAGGTCAGAGAGTGAGAGAAAGTATAATGGTATATTAGGCTAATCTGAGGAGATATACTACATTAGGGTACAGGAGTGTGGTAGGAGTATTGTGTAGCAAGGTCAGGGAGGGGAGGGTGAAAAATAACAGGTCAGTGAAACAGACTCCGTTTAAAAGACAAAGTAAGTAAGGGATGAGGGAGGTTAGAAAAAAAGTGTATGAGGTGCAATTAGGCTAGTGGTAAGGCGCCACCTTGTGGCCAGTTATTTAACTGCAATGACTGGTTCCTAAGCAAGGGGCTGATAACAGGAGGGAGAGAGAAAAGATACTATAAAAAAAGCAATAGGAATAGTTGAACAAGATATTTAGTGAGATTCAGCACTAGTAAGGAAGTGGGGATTGGGGGTTATTGGCTGCTGGCTATCCTGGGTAGGAAGCTTACCTAACATAGGAGAGTCTTTTAAGTTAGAACAAACATACAGAAACAGGACATACTTTCACTGTCTTATTGAGTTGGTTTCTCAGGGAGCTGAAGGGAGTGATCTTAGTTGGTGAACTTTCTGGTCTTCCAGGAGGGTAGTAGGCAGGTAGTTAGGTTCTTGAATGTACCAATTAACCAAGCTAGTGAAGGGTAGGAAGAGAGAGAAGATAGTAAGGCTAACAGTGATAATGGTAGAAAAGCAAATTCAATTATATCACATACACTTAAGAGTATTAGCTAAAAACATCTGCAATGTACTCATGTTAAAATACATCTAGTCAATAAAATGAAATACACAGATAAATCAATGAAGTCTAACAACTGTTCTTATTACATGCTGAAAGCTTGAATATAAGAGCAGAGGCAATAGTTTTCCATTCTTTAATTATTAAATGAGGCTATCAGTATGCCCTTCACAAAAAGTGATTAAGCTCCAAAGTACTTACTTAAACCATTATATAATAGGTTCAATATAAGAGATATGTGGATTTGAAAATCGGGTAGTCGTTTGCATATGGCAAGACTGACCTGTGTTCTATGTTAAAGAGAGATTAGCACAGGCAGCGTTTATTCAGTGTGGGTAAAATCAAAACCAGCAACTGCGAGCTATTGAGGGAGCAGAGTACTATATTAGCCTGTCAGATAAAACAGCTACTTCCCCAATTGTCGTTTAACTATCTTTGGTAATGTATTCAGCGAAAGACGAAAAACATGTGCAATGCACCAAAGTTACAGTAAGTGGCCTCTGCGGTAGCCGAAATTATCAGAATTAGTAGCGCAAGTTCAGTATTGCCAAGGTAATAACCTTTAGAGAGAGTATAGTAAGTAGAACAAATACATACCACTTTTGTTAACTTTTAACCCAAAAAGGAAGATATGGCAAAAGAAAGAAAAGCTAATTCATTGCTGTGTGCTTGCCGAGGTAAAAGCCTCCGGGGGAAGTACAGAGATTAAATACAACTGCTTTACACAGCTAATAGGTACATGACCAGGGAGAGGTACAGCTACAGATAATAGTATCTTGCGTCTAGCTTAGAGAAATAAGCCTCAAGCAGCCGTTAAATAAGTAGAGAGTAATTAGGCAAAAAGCCTTCGGCTGAGTGTATAAGAGCTATAAACAGTAAGCTTTCGGCTACAGACAATGAGTCCCTAGTTCAAGCGTACGGTTATAAGCTTCCTAGGGACTTTAACTAGTTAAAAGTGATAGCAGGAAAGGTTTTCGGCTGAGTATAAAAAGCTTTACACAGCAAGCATTTTAGGCTTCTGATAGGACTCTACTTAATGAACAAACAGACTTTCTCAATGTCACTCTATGACGCACACAAATTATAAGCCCACGTGTACACACTAAACAGGACCGAGTAATTATCGGCACAAGTTTCAGTCCATCAGTGAGAAAAAATCATGCACAAGGTACATAGAAAGTGACGATTAGAACATAGTGTTTAAAAAGCAGATATTCACAAACAGTGTAGTTATTACAAGCAGAAAATGCTTACTCTCAATACAAGTCAAGCATCCAAAACAGATCACACAGTTTAAGTTAGGACATTTCTGTTTAAGTAGGCAGACATTACAAGCAGTATTTTTAATAAAAGTAGAAAATGTTTACTCTCAGCTTAGGTCAAGCATCCGAGACAGAACGCACAGCAGCCAGGTAGAGAGCGGGGAAAGAAAGATGGCGTCCGTGAATAGTGGGGTATATTTATAGGTTAATAGGTGACATTGGGGGAGGGTGTGAGGGGAGTAACTCAGATTGCGGGTCTTAGGCAGAAATAAAAGGATAAATAAAAGGATAATAAAAGGATGCTAATTACTGAATGATTAATTGGAAGCATTATATAAGACCTGCAACATTTTATATGATTTAGATCTGAAGAGCACGTGTAGTGATGAAAGAGCTCATCTTTCCTGTTCTTTTATTGTGTCATATATGATGGATGCAATTGCAATAGAGCTGGACTATGCTCCCAATAAGTCGAAAAGACAATGGAATAGCCTACTGGAATCCAAAGAGAATCCGCTACTGAACATCAGCATGGAACACACTGCTACTACACCTAACATTGATAAAGGTAACATTGATAAAATGAAGAATTTCAATGTTATGTTTCATGAACTTGAGAACACACTATATAAACTATACAGACTAACTTGGCAGAGACGCCATTTGGAAGCATGTCTTCATTTTAAACTGATCCCTAGAGGTATGAGAGTGTTAGTTATGCCGCAACAACTAAATCTTGACTTGGGGTTCAGCTATATAAAATTATTGATTGAGCATTTCCTACCCATAGAGAAGGATCTTCATTCACAAGCTGAATCCCTAAGTAAAGACATTTCCACCACTTTTAAGGAGGAAAGTTTTCAGCAGAGATTGGACAATATGTTTAGTCAACTTTTTGCATATGGTGATAAGCTACAGCAATTAAAAACGCGTAAACTTCACAGGGATCACACTGACTTTGCTAACAACAATGTATTCTCTTGGCCAAGATATAATGAAACTCGGAATAATGAACATGCCGTTTTTATAGATATGAACTCTGGTCAAGGACTTTCTTTAAACCAGAGCTATGCTTCAGCGGTGACGAATATAAGTTCCACCTAATCAGCTGTTACAACTACATTATATGCAAAACAACATCATTAGAGACACCCTCCTTGTAATCAGCAAGCCTTGGTTCAACAAGATGAAAATCAAACCAAAAGTTAAACATGGTAATATTGAAGTTTTTTACCAAGAGATGACATCGAACAACAGAAATCGGAAAAGAGAACAACGGACTTAGTGTTCAATTTGTCAAACGGACCCTTACAGAGACTGATTATAACCTACTGAATAAGGGATTATCCTTTATTCCAGCCCAGGTTAGTAATATAAGTGAAGTTCTTACTGACGTTAACTTAAAATGTATGTTTAAAAACAAAACACAGTGTGGTGTAAATCAAGAATGTATACACCCACACTAACACCTGTCACTGAATGCTTCATCAAAGCCTGTGAAATAGATTTTTATAGTTATTTCAATACTACAAGGAAAGCGAATTTATATACTAATTTGTCTCACACTGAATGGGAAGCTCTTTATGCATTACAGCAGGACAGAGAAATAGCCATCAGACCTGCAGACAAAGGGGGTGGAGTGGTAATCCTAGATCATGTTACATATAATACATCTATGCTTACCATGCTTAGAGAGACGGACACATATAAAGAGATCTGTGCCAGTGACCTTACCAAAATTATTTTTTCTGTACACCAGGAACTCTATGACTTCTTGATGTGCAGGCAGTTAGACCAAGATCTATATCAATATTTTTTGATAGAACAGCCAAAGACTCCCTACATAAAAGGATTACCGAAGATACACAAAGGGATAATCCCACCACCTTTAAGACCTATAGTGGTAGGGGAAGGGTGGGTCACTGAGACAATGTCGAGCTTAGACCCATCATTGATAAAATTGGCTCGATTTTGAAAGACACATATCAACTATTAGAGGTCTTAGATAATCTTAAAGATGGTATTTCTGAAAATACTATCCTTATTACTATGGACATGAGGAACCTATTTACATCCATTCCTAATGGATATGGTTCTGAAGCCATTAGATATATTCTACACAATTATGACTGCTATAGTAATGATGACAAAATTTTATTGAATGCCATCTTAGATCTTGTATTGAATAACAATGTTTTTATGTATGACAAGAAGTTATATTTGCAAATCTTGTCGTCTATTACTGGGAATGCATGCATTTATTTAAACATACTTATTTTGATAAGATACTTCTATACACATACTAATCTTTTGGAATGGGACTCTACAAGAGTTTCTGAACATGGTGGAGGACCTAGAAAGCACAACATCCTTTTTTAAATTTACATTTGAACATTCTATAAATAAAGTAAATTTTTTAGATGTGACCATTACCAAGGATGAACATGGGAAATTGGGTCACACCATTTATAGGAAATCATGCTGGAAGAATACTTTACTAGAATTCACTAGCATGCATCCCAGGCATATATTTTTGAACATTGTTAAAAGCCAGTATTTAAGGGTCAATAAACTATGTAACAAACAAGAAGACAGAATTGAACAAATAGAAAAATTAAATGATATGTTCATAGAAAGGAACTATAATGAACAATCAATTCAACAAGCTAAATCAATTTAGAAAGTACATCATAAGACTTATAACTTATCTAAGTCGTCTAAGGAAACTATACCCTTTCTGACTAGATATACTAGTGACAATAGTAATATTACCAACATTATTATATGGTAGGAATAAAACCTAGGTTTCTGTATACCAACAGCAAGAATCTTAAAAGATTACTGTGTATTGAGAAACTAGACTTAATAGACGAATAGGACTACTGCTAAGTTACAGAAAAATCTAGAAGGGGAATCATCTCACTGGCTAAAAACAGGCACCTTTCCTTGTAATCGATGCAATAATACATTTCAGAAGATATAGAGTTTATGCACCCTAAACTTAATATTAAATTTGAACCCAGGTTTAGATCAACCTGCATCAGCTCTAATTTAATTTATTTAGCTAATTGTCTGAACTGTGATGCATTTTACATTGGGATGACCACAAGGTCTTTAAAGGAGCGTATTTATAACCATATTCATGATATCAAAAAGAAAGACCCTAAAAGTGCCCTAAGCAAGCATATTCTAAACAACACAGAACATAGTTTTAGCTTTAGGACACTGCAGCTGGTACATCCTAATGATAGGGAAGGTGACATCTTTAATGATCTTGAAAGTATAGAGTTACAATGGATCCTAAAATTTGAAGCACACCACACTCCAGGCCTTAACCAGTATGTTAGTGTTAGATCAGTCCTGAAGAAAAGAAGTCTGAAATAACAGAAAGTTCTCTTTTTCACATATTAATGATATTTGGAAAGCTCTAGGTGAAAATACCTTAGTGGGATTTCTACTTAGTTCAATCCACAGTCATTTTTTCTAGGCACCCCTTTAGTGAACCCATGTATATTCATAGTGGTATTAAATTATGCTTCAAACTTTTGATAATGAGGTATATATTTCTATGTCCTATGAAGAACAAGGATGTGTTTAGATGATAAGATATGAACTTCTACTATCAGTTTTAAGCAACATTAATAGCATCTTTGATATTAGTTGTATATATGCATATTTCTTATATATATCATATGTATATTGTTTAAGCATCTAACAAGATGCACCATATTTACTTATTTATCCTTATGCACTTTATAATGTATTAAATTTTTCTTTTTAACATCTAAGATACTTAATGCTTTAAGCATAAGACACTAAGCAACGGGTTTATTTATAATTGGAACTATTTTCGAGATATAATATTTGAATATAGTTCATTAAAGAAATACATATTAGTTTTATTTATTTTTATTTATGGTTATATAATATTTAACTAAGTAATAGATAGTTAATAATTAATTAATACTACATACTAAACATCATATGATTCATATAACAACATTTCATGGACAGCTAGTTTCAGGTGGTTATATGTACATATATATTGTTTACATGTTTTCAAAATTATAATATTTTATTATTTTATTTAGACTTTACTTATAATATGCTTTTGGTTTTTTGTATAGGTATCGTTAAACTAATATGAAAAATTAGAGAAAAAATATAACAAGTTCATAGTATGTAAAACGTCTAACTAAGTTAAAGGGCGGTTGGCTGTGTTATTATATATTTATAAATAATATATATTTATATTTATATTTAATAAGTGCTTCTAACATCAAATGAGTCCGTATAGTATGGTTCCTTTGACAGCTTGATTTGGTGAGCCGGTTGTCTCCTATAGAGGCTGCGCTAGAATGAGGTTTCCAGCAGTGCTATTAATGGTAAAACAACGAACTGTGACTTTGTATGATATTCCATTTTATTGTTTGACATAATATGCACTTACAAATAGAGCTCTTGGAGATTTATAGTGTTATTACACACAACACATAGTGCTCTTAGATTTTTTTAGATCTTTTAGATGTTTTTAAAGTTGACTAAAATTTCATGTACTCAGTTATACATTTTTGACTTATTTTTGAGACAAATTATGAATCTGAGTAATGTGGGGTATTAACTGAATGATTTATTATGGTTTTATACAATGAAATGTTTTAATATGTGAGTAGTGAATGTGACGCTGCTGTTTGCAGCAACAGGAAATATTTTTCGGTTTTTGTTGAATGTTAAGTACTACGTAGAATGCTTAATTGTACATCCTGCCCAATTAATCAGGATGCTAATTACTGAATGATTAATTGGAAGCATTATATAAGACCTGCAACATTTTATATGATTTAGATCTGAAGAAAGGTGTGTATTATAGAAAAGCTCATCTTTCCTGTTCTTTTTTTGTTACAAATAAAGAAGTGTTTTGTTGCTGCATCATCGTGGAGTTCCTCATCCTTGTTTTTTCTACTTAGGCAGAAATACGCGAGAAAGAGAGCGTTAGGTTGGAAGACAGAGGGAAGGATTAATGATGGCGGCGAAGCATAGAAGTAGGAGTTTAGATGAGGTAGGTGGATGGGGAGGAAAGTGGGATGAAAGAGTGGAAAGGTAAGGGAAATCAAAGTTGTAGAGCCTTATGGGAGAGAGGGAGATAAAAGGACATGGGAGAGCTATAGTTTAGCCATGGAACTGATAAGTTAGGAGAGCTGTGGGGAAAATAAGGACCTACAGTAAGACACAAGAGAGTGGATTACTAAGGAAGACAATCTATAGAGTGGAGGAAAACAGAAGGTAGGTCAGAGAGTGAGAGAAAGTATAATGGTATATTAGGCTAATCTGAGGAGATATACTACGTTAGGGTACAGGAGTGTGGTAGAAGTATTGTGTAGCAAGGTCAGGGAGGGGAGGGTGAAAAAGAACAGGTCAGTGAAAGAGAATCCGTTTAAAAGAAAGCAAGTAAGGGATGAGGGAGGTTAGAAAAAAAGTGTATGAGGTGCAATTAGGCTAGTGGTAAGGTGCCACCTTGTGGCCAGTTATTTAACTGCAATGACTGGTTCTTAAGCAAGAGGCTGATAACAGGAGGGAGAGAGAAAAGATACTATAAAAAAAAAAGCAATAGGAATAGTTGAGCAAGATATTTAGTGAGATTCAGCACTAGTAAGGAAGTGGGGATTGGGGGTTATTGGCTGCTGGCTATCCTGGGTAGGAAGCTTACCTAACATAGGAGAGTCTTTTAAGTTAAAACAAACATATAAAAACAGGACATACTTTCACTGTCTTATTGAGTTGGTTTCTCAGGGAGCTGAAGGGAGTGATCTTAGTTGGTGAACTTTCTGGTCTTCCAGGAGGGTAGTAGGCAGGTAGTTAGGCTCTTGAATGTACCAATTAACCAAGTTTCACTGTCTTATTGAGTTGGTTTCTCAGGGAGCTGAAGGGAGTGATCTTACTTGGTGAACTTTCTGGTCTTCCAGGAGGGTAGTAGGCTGGTAGTTAGGTTCTTGAATGTACCAATTAACCAAGTCTCAGCTTAGGTCAAGCATCCGAGACAGAACGCACAGCAGCCAGGTAGAAAGCGGGGAAAGAAAGATGGCGTCCATGAATAGTGGGGTATATTTATATATATCTAGAACAAGAGAGGTCATAGTGCCCCTCTACTCATCACTTATCTTGCCCATAATTGAGTACAATGCCCCGTTTGGGATGTACCTTACCCGACACCTGCAGCAACTGGAAAGACCCCAAAAGTATCTCACCAAGAGGATCAAGGGGCTCAAACAGATGCCCTATGCAGCTCGGCTAAAGAAACTCCAGCTCTACTCAGTTGCGTACCGCCTACTCAGAGGCGATCTGTTTCTGACGTATAAGGCCATGTCCAACCCAGAATTAATGGACATGCTTCACTTCAGGAAATCCAAATCCCTTAGAGCTACACGCTCCAGGGACTTGAACCTCAGCACAGAAATAAATAGGACATGCTGGAGGGACAGATTCATATCCCAGAGGCTCCCCTCACTCTGGAACAAAATCCCAATCCATGTTAGGCAGAGCCCCTCACTGACCCTCTTCAAGAGAAATCTTGACGAATGGATGGGAGATCGTAAGTTTACCCCTGGGATCTCTTCTGTGTCCCTGCTTGACAGAGGTACAGTAAACTAACCTTAAAAGGGCTACCTTCTGTGACCTACTATACAGAGGCACAGTCAACTAATCTAAAAGGGTGGCGAAAGCCAAACACACTCTGGCTAGGCTTATAAATGCCCTAGGGCAGATAGCCTAGTATCACCCTATGAACCTATAATAATACATGTTCACAAAAAACACCAAACATTTACTAAAAAACATTTTTAAACCTTATTGGAAATAACCTTAAGATACTAGCAATGGAAATAGTGTTTAAACCTGGGGGTGAACTTGCATTTAATTTGAACTGCCAACATAGTTCCTTATATTCTATTAAATCCTGCTATGTCCCCCATAGTGTATTTTTATGGATAACTTCAATCCTGACCTAAATTAGGCAAAGCAGTTGCTAAGGTTACTTTTTCCAAATGGTTATTGGACTGCATTTCCTTTGTTTGTAATAAAAAGGCTTGCCTCTACAATCTAAACCTAAAGCACACTTCAGAACAGCAATAGCCATGTCAACAACCTTTACTAATAGACTGTTGACTATATTTGTGCTGCAGCAACTTGATCAACCGTGTCTTACTACAAACTGGATGTACAGTTCAGATTGCTTTCTTTTGGTTAAACCATTCTCAGGAATGTACTTCCTTGACACTATTCAGGTAAAACAGCTTGGGAATTGGTCCCTTGTGTTGAAGCTGATGAAAATAGACAACATCAGATACAAAAGTTATGTACTTCCACAACAATAGACCCATGCTGTGCGATTTTCATTCATTTCAACCTCCCTCCCTCTTGTCCCCTTCCATACTGACACAGATTGGCTTCTGTTGACTAGGGCTGGAAGGTTGGTATAATGCTTAAGGTGTTTACATTACGGACACAAGGTGCAGGGTTTGATTCTCCCATGGGATAATTGGCTAGGCTTAAAATGGCTCACAAGGGCAGCTAGCCTAGTACTAATCTAGGTCTGTGCCTGTGTTTTCACTTACACCCTGTCTATGAACAGTCCTAACAGGCTGCCTTCCAATCCTACTTTTTGTTTGTCTGCTAGTGTTTAGCTATGAATGTAATACTGTTGTTATAGGTTATTTTACTGGGGCTAACTCAATCCGAGGTACAAAGGTGTAGTGGAAGGAATTATGGGTAGGGGAGGAGTCAGAGCCTTGGATTTGAGAAGCTTCAAAATCTGTGCTGTAGTTGGATCTGGCAACCCATCTGTTGAACCACATGAAAATCAGACAACATGGATCTATCTTTATGGTAAGTACTCAAGTTTTGTTTTTATATATACCAACTCTGTGGTCCCAGAACAGTGGGGAAAGGGCATAAACCATTCCCTACCATAACTTCAGTTTTGTTGGTATTTTTATGTCTCTATTTTTGCTTTTGATATGCTGTTTAGATTATTTTTAAAATACACCCACATATATGGGAACACCAAATGTGGTCAAATTTGCTTTTAGTCGAGATAATTTGGTATACCAAGCAGATGGTCGATAAGTGTACAAGGGTGCATATTTCGCTAAGTTTGAGAATATGCCGTTCCCCAGGCATTGTGTGATCTCTTGAGTTAGTATATTTAATTAGCGTTAACCAAATAGCTAGTGAAGTTATTTTGAGAAGAAGGGAAGAGGTTATTAAACCCATTATGTTGATGGAAGAAAACCCACTTCAAGTGACAAAAAGTAATGAGCAATACCATTGCCCCTTTATTACTACATACACAGAAGAGCATGAACAAATTCAAAAGATGATTAGAAAAAAATTGGAATATTTTTAGGGCCTTTGAAGGAATTTTTAATGTACTAGATCCTAGACCGAGTTTTGTTGCTAGGAGAGTGAAGTGTCTTACGAACTATTTGGAAGGGAAGGACATTTCGGGCATTAATATAAGTGTGAGGAGTAATGGAACATTTTGATGTGGAACATGTACACAGTCTCCATTTATTTTACAAAGAAATGTTGTGAGAGTGAACAACATCAAAGTACGTACCAATTCCCACTGCACTTGTAAATCTGTAGGTATTATTTATTTAGCTATATGTAAAAAATGTATTAGATTTTATGTGGGGAAAACTGTCCGTCAATTTAAAATAGAATATATGAACATCTTAACGATATAAAAAAATAAAAAAAAGTACAAATTCATTGTACTGCCACATAGAGAAGAACCCTGACCATGGCTTTTTGTTTTGTTTTTCGGGATTGAAGTTGTCCCTAAAAATACACTAAGGGGGCCATGGAGGGACTTAATAGAATATAACAAACTATGTTGGCAGTTAAAATTAAATGCAAGTTCACCCCCAGGATTAAACAACACTATTTCCATTGCTTGTGTCTTAAGGTTATTGTCATAAAAGGTTTAAAAATGTTTTTTAGTAAATGTTTTGTGTTTTTTGTGAATATGTATATTATTATTTAACATTTTTATGCATTGAGTTCTTTAAGAAAAGTATATGCATTGCCATTGGCAATTTTAAATCGTGACATTTTAGGAGGGCTATTTAAATTAGAAAATTTAGGGGTTTTGTGATTCTGAATAAATTTGTGTTACAGTCTTAACGAACGCGCTATATCCTTGCTGTGTTTTGCACAATAAATTGGTTTTGTGAATCTGGACTTTGTTGCTGTTTCCTTCTGCATCATTTGGTTGTGTTGGTTACCCAGTTTTTTGGTTCAGAGACTAATGTAATAGCCGCCAAAAAAAAGAAGTTATGTACTCACCATAACGTTCCATGTGAGTTGTTCCATCTCACCTTCATTCTTTACTGATGGGTTCGGAGCTGATCCTCGGCTCCAACACGACCGACTAGCAAACTCAAAGTTCTCCAGTAGCTCGAGACCCAACCCCTTATCCCACAATGCACTGCTAGAATTACCTCAGATCTTGTTTGCTGCGTACCAAATAGAAGTACAATAATTATTCTGTCTAGGAATGAAGGCACATTGAAAAACCAGGATGAAGACAGTCTCCAGGTCAACTGCCAGCCAGGAGGGGGAAGGAGGGAGGGACGTGAGAATGAAGGTGAGATGGAACAACTCACATGGAACGTTATGGTGAGTACATAACTTCTTTATGTGAAGTTATTCAATCTCGCCATTCATTCTTCACTGATGAGTAGCGTCCCTAGCACCCTGATCTTGGGTGGCTCACGGAAGTACACTCTTCAGAACCGTAGAACCAAATGCAGCCCTGTCCCTGGAGGCCTTATCCACTTTGTAATGAGTTATAAAAGTGTGAGGTTTAGACCATGCGGCTGCTGCACAGATGTTGTCCAAAGGTAATTTGGCTTGAAAGGCTGAAGAGATAGAAACTGCTCTGGTTGAATGAGCCTTTACCTTACTAGACAAAGGCATGTTATGACAAGAATATGTGTAGGTGACACAATCCGACAGCCACTTAGACAGGGTTGTTTTAGCAACTGGTTTGCCTTTCCTGGCCTCAGAAAAAGACACAAAGAGCTGATCTGATTTCCTAATGTCTTTTGCTCTGTCCAAATAAAATCTAAGTTGTCTATGAACATCATGTTTGTGCAACATATATTCCAATTCGTTGGTATGATTGGGGAAGAAAACGGGCAACTCAATGACTTGATTAATGTTAATCTCAGAACATACGTTAGGCAAAAAGGATGGATTTGTCCTGAGAGATACTCTATCAGCATGGAAGACCACATAAGGGGGCTTGATGGCTAGGGCTTGGAGCTCTGACACTCTGCGGGCTGAAGTGATGGCTACTAAGAAGACAGTTTTCCATGACAGAAATTTTAGTTCACAAGATGATGCAGGCTCAAAAGGAGGAAGAATGATACAAGATAACATAAAATTCAAATTCCAGGGGGAATAAGGTGTCTTCACTGGAAGCCTCATGTGAAAACAGCCTTTTAGAAAAGCCTTAGACAATTGGTGAGCCATAATATTCAAACCATTGATTCCTAGACGGAAATTAGATATAGCAGCTAATTGCACTCGCACCATAGCAGCCGCTGTCCTTTCTTGAAGATTTCTGTCAAGAATTGTAAGATAGAAGACAGTGGCGGTTGGTAAGGGTCAATGTTGTGGGAAAAAGCCCAAATGATAAATCTCTTCTACTTACTACGATACAATTTTCTAGTGGAAGGTTTATGGAAGCCAACAAAATTTGACTAGTGTCATGGGAAAGATTATAGAGTCTGGCTGTGCGGGGAACAGGAGCAGCCAAGCGGTTAGCTTCAGTGTCTGCAAGGATGGATGAAGATCCCCTGACGGATGTGTCAACAAGTCCAGTATCGGGTCCAGGATCCATGGATCTTCCAGAATGTGATGGTAAAGAAACAGAAACCAAATCTGCCGAGGCCAATGAGGGGCTATAAGGATGATGTCCGTCCCAGCAACTTTGCTTTCTGTAAGAATTTGTGTATCAGGGGAATTGGTGGAAATGCGTACAGGAGACCCAGGGGCAATCGTGGACAAGAGCATCCCTCGGGGAGTGAACTGGGGTGGGAATAAGGGCAAAATAGCTTCTGCATTTCTTGCTGATGTGACTGGTGAACAGGTCGCAGGAAGGCTGGCCCCATTTGCATAAGATCCTGTCCGCAATCTCTTGTTTGAGAGACCATTCGTGGGGCAATAAAATTGTTCTGCTCAGTCTGTCCGCTATGACGTTGGATTTGCCCGGGATGTGCACTGCTAACAGAAAGTGCTGTGATGACACTGCTTCACTGCCATACTCTGAGGGCTTCTCGGCAAAGGGGATAAGACTTCGTTCCGCCTTGTTTGTTCAGGTACCAGACCACTGACATGTTGTCTGCCTGTATTGCAATTGTCCCTAGAGGAAGAGAGTCCTGAAAGTATTCCAATGCTAGAAGTACTGCTCTCATCTCCAGGACATTGATAGGCAGATGTGATTCTTGATCTGTCCATGTGCCTTGGGCAGTCTTTCCCTGAAAAAGCCCCCTTACCCTATCAGGGAAGCGTCCGTGGTCACAGTGGCAACTGGAGGGGGGAGCATGAAGGGACATCCTATTGTGACATGAAGAGACGTCAACCACCACTGCAGATCCTTCTTGCAGGAATTCGTTATCAGGATCATGTGACTCATTGGAAGTTTTTGGTAAGACCATTGTGTGAATAGAAGCCATTGAAGGATTCTCATATGCATCCTTGCTAACGGGATTGCTAGAAATAGCTGCTGCCATCAATCCTAGAACTTTCAATACTTCTGCAGCTGGTGCTCTGTTCTTTGATATCAGGGACATGATGTTTTGGCGAAGAATACAAATTCTTTCTGGTGGAAGACGAAGAGTGGTGGTTGACGTGTCTAATTCTGTCCCTATAAAAATGATATGCTGCAATGGCAACAAGGCAGACTTTTCAAAGTTGACTGTAATGCCTAGCTGATCGCAGAGGGTCAGAGTAGCCTCTCTCGCTTGAAGAAATTGATGCCTGGTGGTGGAGGTAAGGAGCCAGTCGTCCAAATACGGAAACACCTGGAATCCTAGATGCCTCAGGTGAGCCGTGACTACTGCCATGCACTTGGTGAACACTCTGGGGGCTGTAGTGAGACCAAAGGGCAGAGCTTGAAATTGATAATTATTGGCTTCCAGCTGGAAATGCAGGTGATCTCTGGATGGCCTTGCCATCTTTATGTGGTAGTACGCATCCTTGAGATAGATCGAGCACATCCAAATGTCCTTCCCTAGAAATGGGAGTATGGACTGTAACGTCATCATTCGGAACTTCTCTTTTCTCACAAATTGGTCGAGTCTGCTGAGATCCAAAATGGGTCTCCAGTCCTCAGTTTTCTTTGGAACCAAAAAGAATCTTGAGTAAGTTCCGAATCCTGTCTGGTCTGCCTGGACTGGCTGGATGACTCTGTTTTCTAGCAATCGGCATATCTCTATTGCTGCTGCTTGTCCCATGTGACTGGATGGAACGTCCGGGATTTTTTTTGACAGGAAGGGGCTGGGTGGAGAACGGCATGAAATACCCTCTGGAAATGATACTTTGAACCCAACTGTCATTTGTTATATTTAGCCAGGCTTTTGGGTACAATGATAAGCGACCCTCGACTGCCTCCAGAGTAGGACAGCTGGGCCTCCCTTCAGGAGCGCTGGTAGGACTGACCAGAGAAGTGATCTCTGTCACCCTGGTGTTGCGGACCCCCTCTCCCGCAAGGGCGGTGTCTTCCATTGAAACCCCCTCCTCTACCTCTGGAGGGGGGCTCTCCACATGTGTCTTGAAAGGCTCCTTGGGCTTTCCGGAACCACATCTTTCCTCCCCTCTGACCTTCAGGAAAGGGTCGAGGGGGGGGTGGAAAAACAGACTCCAACGGCAGACAAAGTCTTTCCTTCTTGCTCACACCTGGTCAAAGTCTCCTTCACCTTTGGCCCAAACAAAGATGAGCCGTCAAATGGGGTATTAGTAAAGGAAGACTTGAAGGGTTCTGCGAAGGAACAGAGTCGCATCCAGGCATGCCTACGAACAGCGATTCCAGTACCTGCGGCTCTACTCGAACCATCAGCTGTGTAACATACGAGACGCATGGATGAGTTGACTATCGAATTGAGGGTAGAAAGCTGAGTGACAATCTTGTCGGATACAGTCGTAGCTACAGCACCCTGAAGAGTATCTCCCAACTCCTTAAGGAGATCTCTCTGCAGTCTGGTAAAATGTGTCAAGCAGTTCAGTGATCTGAGTGAGAAAGTCGCTGAACTGAACATGTGTTTCCCGTATCTATCCATGAACCTAGATTCACTGTTAGGAGGATGGATAGACGAGGAAGTCTCAGACATTTCCTTTTTAGTGGCTGCCGCCACCACCACGGCATCAACAGGGACTCCCTTGGTCAAAAAGGACTTATCCACGGGGGGCAGAAATAAACTTATTAGGCCTCCTAGGAACAGGTTCCATAGATTCTGGTGACTTCCACGCCCTACGAGAGACCAGATCCATAAGCTCATCATAGGGCAGAGATGCCCAAGAGGTGGAAGGTTGAGACCCGAAAACCGACTCATCCTCAGTAGGGCTCTTGGACTGCCAATCACCCCTCTGCCTAAGAATTTCAAGAATCTCCGCAAAGGAGATGTCCTCAGAGGGGGATCTAGGGGACCCTTCTGATTCATCCAAGTTGGTGTCCGATGTGAGAGACTCCTGGGAGGAATCCAAATGCCTACTCTTGCATAATCTCTTCCTGGGAACCACTTCAGGGGGAACATCTGCAGAGGTCTCGGAAGAGCACGGAGTGCCCTGTGGGGCTAGCTCAGGCTCAGGGTCTCTACGCTTGGGATGACCAGAGGAGACAGAAACTGACACCAGCACTTTAGGGGAAGAAGAGGCCAGACTTAGAGATGAGGAAGTCTTAGGAGACAACACTCGCTTCATGGCTTCGAATGCACCTCAGCTCCAATGGAGCCACGATCTCCTCCCGCACCGAAGCCGTGGGCTCCGAGCCCGAGCTCACCCAATCCGAGGACCCGAGAGGAAGATTCAGCAACGACAAGTCGGTGCGGCTATCCTCCCTGGACCCGACCGGAGAGGGTCAGCTCCTAGAGTCCCCGGTCGGTGCCAAGAACGTCTGAGCAGATGCAGCCGACGACACTGGAGCAGGTGTGGGCTCCAAGGGATCCACAATCATTAGGTTGGCCTCCTCCAGCTCCGAAGGTCCGGTATGGCTCGGGGGAGGAGTAGACAATTCTTTAGAGAAACACACACAGCCCAAAAGGGGACTCTAACAACTATATCAATATAAACAGAATTAAGTAATCCAATAACAAGAGTCCCAAACAGGGAACACTGACTAACAACTATAAAAAGAGATCCTAAGGCCAAAGGGCTGAAGGCAAAGAAAGATTTTACTGAGGAAAGGGGGTTGAACACAGAAAACAACTATCCACTAGCTAGTAATATCTAGTATTATAAAGTAATCAAAGATATATAAAAAAACTGAAATATATAATTTGCTGAAAGTTGAAAACTCCCAATAATAGTCTCGAGCAATGCTGGAAACCAAGAGATCCATGCCGCAGCAAACTAGATCTGAGGTAATTCCAGCAGTGCATTGTGGGATAAGGGGTTGGGTCTCGAGCTACTGGAGAACTTTGAGCTTGCTAGTCAGCTGTGTCGGAGCCGAGGATCATCAGTGAAGAATGAATGGCGAGACTGAACAACTTCACATCAATTGTTTTTCAAGAAAGGAACTTCAAATCAACTGATGCGGCTGGTTCAGAAGGGGGGTTCAGTTAATGCCTGTAGCATGACAGCAATATTCCAGAGAGGTACTGGATAGACAGACTCTTAAGAAAGCTACAGAACTGCCATTTGGCCCTATATGGGAATTTGAGACTGTAGCCATCTGCACTTAAATAGTGGAATAACTTGAGCCACTGTGGAAAAATTCAAACAAGAAACAAGGAAGAATAGTTCCTGAGGGGTGGGATATCTCTGGCCAAGAGTACCTGGTCCACAAGACGCAACACATCATGTTCAGAAAGGCTTCTAGTGGACCTCACAGAGACTGAGGGAGAAACAGGCCTGTCCACAGAAGAGGCAGACTAGATGCCCATTTCATCAGACCGAACCGAGGACAATGGTGCCAAGAGAGACTGGACTACTGTTGTCTGCACCAAAGAAGTCATTAGTGCCGAGGTCATGGTCTGCACCGACACAGGGATCTGTGCCAAAGTGGTTGTCAGTGCTGAAGCTGGAAACGACAAAACTGGAGTCAACAATAAAGGCATCAGTTCCGAGGAAGACAGTCGGTGCCAATACAGTGGTAATGGTCTGAACTGAGGAATCGCTCGGTGCCGATATATAGAAGGCTACAGGAGAAGATGGAGCTGAAATCACTTATGGAGCCGAAGGCCTCGGTGCCGAAGGTCTAGGCACCAAAAGCGCTGGGGCTGACAGAGAGCGCTGGAGCCGAAACTTTAGCCTTTTTATGTTTTGGTTGGCGGGAGTCCTCACCCGGGGAAGAAGGCAATTTTTTAGCCTTAGTAGGAACATCCAAAGTTTTCTTATGGGCTCTAGGAGGCGTTGAGACCTCCGACCCAGAAACAGCCTCTGAAAAGAAAGATTTTAGAAGTCCCTTCAGTAACAGCTTGTTTTTCCTTTCCAACAAGGTTCTATTAGAAAAGTTCTCACAAAGAGTACAGGGTGGGTCAACAGACAAACGGGAAGCTCCCAAACAATACACACACAAAGAGTGTGCATCAGAAGTAGGAAGTTTGTGTCCACAATCAGAACACCACTTAAACCCCGGACTACCTTTCTTATCTGTCATGACAGCAAATTAATTAATAGAGAAAGGTACCAGCAATGGTACAAGAGAGTACTCAAAGGTATGAGAGAAAAGGGGAAGGGATTACCAATGATGGTAAGAGAGAATACCTCGCGGTAAAATTGGTAAAGAAAAAGGCAGAAAAATCTGAAGAAATTATTAATGCTAGATGCGATAGGGTAAGGGACAATAAAATATGAACTTTCCTGACAGAAAAGTAATCTGCAAAACTATTAAACAACAATTGAAAGTACTTAGCTCAAGAGAAGTAGCTTGACACAACCCAATGGCAACGCGGCAAACGAAATCTGGGGTAACAGGGAGAGGGGGATTGTGGGTAAGAGTTTAGCTTGAGAGTTTGAAGCTGACGCGAGCTTGGAAAATGGATGGCTCGGTTCCGAGCTTGGAACTGATACCCGTGAGTAAAGAATGAACGAGGATTAACAATATCAGATCAGTTGTTCCCATATTAAGTGCCCAGGCTGCTCTTAAAAATATCTAAACTAGTGCATGCTTTAATAAAATTTGGTAATTTGTTTCATGCATCAGCTGCTCTATGAGAGAACCATTTAGTACACTTCTCATTCCTATACAATCATCTACAAAGGTTGTCTGATGATTCTCTGCCACATTTTGATATCCCCAAACATTCCCAGAGGTAGCTTTCTCTAAATGCCCTATATAAGAAAATAAGATCTCCTCTTAAATATCTACATGAGACAATGTATAAGTTCAGATATTTTAGTCTTTCATAATAACTTAAGTTTTCACATCCATGGATGCCCTTGGTATATTTCTACCATACCCTTTCCAGTTTATTCATGCTTGTTTTCAAATAAGGTTTCCATATTGTTATTCCATACTCAGGTTTGGGTCTAATGTAATTAACAATCAACAACTTCATCATTTCTGATTTCCTACACTTTATAAATCTTCTTATACAACCTACAGTTCTATAACTATCATTAACTAATTGGTTGATATGACTACAAAAACTCAAAGCTGGATCAACCCATATACGCAGGTCCTTAAATGAATCTACAGTTTCAATCACTGTGTGCTGTATTATATATTCACCTTTCAGTTTAATGTCTCCCAAATCTTTTGACGTATATATCAGCATATTATTCTCCTGTGCCCAAATGGTGAATTTAGTCAAGTTGTTTTGCAGACACGTCCTATCAGTATGTAACACAAATAATCAGTTTACTCAATTTCAGGTCATCTGCATACAGACTGTAGAACACCTCATGAAAGAGCGGGATCTAAAAGATACAACCTATACAAGTATAGGCCTAGGACAGAGCCCTGCGGGTCACCCTGACTGTAACTAAGAATTTCATCTGTCCAATTGCTGTATGATACTTGCCATGTCCTATTTGTACGCCACGCAGCTATCCATCTCATCAAGAGTACAGTACAGCAATATCTAATTGTTCTAATTTATTGATCAGAGTTTGTGTATGACCCTCATCAATCGCTGAAGTTAAATCTATATAAATTACACCACAGCACAATTTTCATTCATAGCTGTTATTATATTGTTATGGAACATCATATTACAGGTGGTAATAGATCCGTTTTCAACATACACATTTTGATATATGGTTTCAAGTCTCAACCTTTCCAACGGTGCAATAACTTATCCAATATAACCTTCTCCATTATTTTTCCACAGCATGAAAGTAGGCTTAAGGGTCTGTATGACTCTGGGTTTGTCCTATTCCCCTAAAAGGTTTAATAAGCACGTCTCCAATCTCGAGGAACCTCCACATATTTATACAACCTATAGATATAATGGTACTGTAAGTTCTTGCTGAAGTGTTTTCAGGCCATTATTTCTACTTCCATCTCCTCCCTGTGCCTTGGTTGGATCTAGTTTGCATAGTTCTTTTTCAATATAATCTAATCTGATTTCAGTATCTGAGGCTACCTGGTATGTCACAACTTATCACCCGATTTGTGAAGCCAAACTATTTTGTGCAAAATTCTGTAAATATATCTATAATCTGTTGTCTGAGAAAATATTTTAGAATCCGCCAGCAGTTTATTAATTATATGTCTTTACTCCTAACACATCTATAAAGGCGCTTCCTATTACGCTCAATATCTTCAAAATTTTCTTGATCCTGTCTCACACTCCACTTAATTTGGTTGTCCAGCTTGTTTATTTCAGTTTTCAAAGTTGTAGTCTAACCTCTTTTCCATTTCTTATATTTTTTTTGTCTCACATGGAAATATAACCCCCTGATGTTGTATGCCTAAATCCTAATGTTAAACACTTTTTTTTTAATTTTCTGCACTCAAATAATTTCTCTTTCAAAACTTTCTGCATTACATCTGCAGTTTTTCTACTGAATACATCACTCCATCTAGTTTTACATAGCGACTGTTTTGCTTCTATATAATCTGTAATTAATCTTCTGTGTATTGGTTTAGGTCTAATCCCTTTGACATAGCCCAAAATGAAAATCTCTTCCATTTGCTACGGCAGATCTTTCTGGCAGGATTGTTTTTGAGAGGCTGATATGATCTGAACAACTGGTGTTAGCAGCCTGGCATCTTTGGCTATGTTTCGAACTGAAGGAACCAAGGGGTTATTTCATAGATCTTTGATCTGGAGAAGGCAATCCGGATGGGTGTGTTAACAGCTTTAGATACTGAACCAACATCCATGGTGGATATACTAACAGAGGTCACAGGAAGAGAAACCACGTTTGTTGCGGCCAGAAAGGAGCAATGAGGACTACTCTGGCTTTGCACATTCTTGCTTTCTGAATGAATGGGAAAAGCATGAGAGACTTGGGTGCAAATGTGGACCAGAGCATCCCCCAGTGACTGCTCCAGTGGAGTGATCGGGGCTAAGTAACTGCTGCACTTGTTGTTTAGGCAAGATGCAAAGTGGTTGTATAATGTTGGCCCCAATGACAAAAAAACAAAGTTGTCACTGTTGGACTGAGGAAGCACATTCGAGGAATTAAGACAGTTCTGCTTAATTTGTCTGCTAATTTACTGGACATCCCTGGTACATGTGTTGCTTAAAAAGACATTACCCATTGCCAAATCCGCACTGCCTCTCCACAAAGAAGACATATGCATGTTCCTCCCTGTTTGGTGATGTACCAGATTACCACCATGTTGTCTGTCTGTATGGAGATCGCATCCTTGGAGAGAACACCCTGGAATGACTGTACTGATAGGAGGATTGCCCTCATCTCTGAAATACTGATGTGAAGACTGTCCTGCAGATGTGACCAACTACATTGGATGGTTCACCCTTCAAAATGCACCTCCTCACCCTGGAAGGGAGGTGTCTGTGGTTACTACAGCTACAGGTGGACCCATGTGGAACATGCATCCTTCTATCACTAAAAGATATTTTATCCACCAGGAGATTTGTTGTCTTCAGATTTAAGTGATATGAATTTTCGTGTACAGCAAATGAATGCTTTGGGCCCCTTGCACACAAAGAGTGTCCACTGAAGTATTTTCATCTAAAATCATAAAAGCTGTTAAATTTAAAATCAGAAAAATCAACCTTGCTGGAGGAGAAGGGTGATGAAGTACCTGCATAGCTGTGAGGTGCAGAAAAAGCACTCTGTGATGGGGTAGGCTGGCAATCTGTAGTACTGAGTCCAAGTAGCATCCAATATATTCCATCTGCTATGTCGGGATTAGGTCACTTTTGGGTAGGTTAAGTGTAATCCCTAGATTTTGCATTAAGTGCAACAGAATGTCCAGATGACGGAACAGCAGATTCCTGGAGGAAGTACTTAGGAGTCAATTGTCATAATTCAGGAAAACCTGGATCCCTAGCATGCATACATATGGTTCCACCACTACCATTTTATTGGTAAACACCCTAGGGAATGTGGTGAGACCGAAAGGCGGGGCTCTGAATTGATAGTGACTGGCTCCCAGCTGGAAACGGAGGAATCTCCTTGATCGCTTCTCTATCTTCACTTGATAGTATGTGTCTCAAAGATCTATGGAGCACAACAAATTGTCATTACTCAGTAGATGTAAAATGGACTGAATCATGACCACTGGGAATTCTGCCTGTTTTAAAACTGATTTAGATGACTCAGATTCAAAATGGGTCTGAGATCACGTTTCCTTGAGTATGGGTCTGAGATCACATGTTTCCTTGAGTACTAAGAAGAACCCTATATAAACATACAGAATCTGGACTGATCTTTGGGGACTTGTTGGATGACTCTTTTTCTCAGAAGCTTTGAAACTTCTGCTGCTGCGAGTTCCCACTGACTGGATGGAACATCATGAACTTTTCTTTTTTTACTGGAGGATAGGAAAAGGGAATTGAATAGCCTCTGGAAATTATGTTTGGCACCCAAGAATCTTTTAAATTTTGCCAGCCATGAGGGTGCATGGATAAGTGCCCCTGACTGTCTCCAGAGTACAGTAACTGGGCAACCCTTTAGGAACAGTGATAGGGCTTCCCACTGAAGAGACCATGAAAGACCTGGTTGTTGTGTGGTCTACAACTGCCTCTAGTGCTGACTTCTACTGTAGTCATCCGCCGGGTATTGTGTCTAGGCCTGTCATGATACAGCTCTGTGGCTTGCAGAATCACATAATTTTTCCAGCCCTCTAATTCCAAAAACAGGTTCTCTATGGGGTGGAAAATTGAATTCCCACTCTAGAGAGAGTTTTGCCATCTTAATGACTCTTGATTTGTGTGTTTTTTATCTACAGTCCAAGGACAGTGAAACCATCAAAGGGTGCAGTAATGAAAGATGTCTTAAAGCTTTCCATGAAATCATAAAGATGCATTCAGGCATGCTGACGCATGGTGATGCCTGTACCTGTTGCCCTAACAGTACCATCTGCTGCACTGGAAAGCAGTCGCTTGGCTACACTGGACATAGACTGAAAGGTAGAAAGCTGGGAGTCCACAGTCTTCTGAACATCTGCAGGCAGATTACCAAAGAGAGACTTGGAAATCTCTTTATTCAACTCTCTGGAATCTGGTAAGATGAGCCAAAATAATTCACTGCTCTGAGTGCAAAAGTTGCTGAAGCATACGTCTGTTTCCCAAATCTGTCCATAGCCCTAGACTCTCTGTTAGGGGGATGGGTAGAGGGACTTTCTCTCGACAATTCCTTGTTAGTGGCTACTGCTACCACCATAGCGTCCACCAGTGGACCTTTGCTCCATTGCCTCCTATCTTTTGGGGCTGCCAATATCCTGTCAGTTGTCTGGGGAATTGGTTCCCTCATGTCAGGATCCTTTCATGCCCATTGAGCCATGAGGTCAATGGGGGAGATCAATGGGTGGTATTTCCCAGGATGACGATGAGCTAGAATTGTAGGCTTCCAAGAACACAGACTCGTCAGGTGAAAGGTTCTTGATGGACCATCTCCCTCCCTGTTTCATCAATTCAAGAAAATCACCAAAGGTGATGTCTTCCAAGGGAGACCTAGGGAAGCCTTCAATTTCATCCAAATCTGCGCCTTCAGTAAAAGACACTTGAGATGAGTCTATGTGCTTCTGCTTACATGTCTTACGAAATGGTTCTGGTGGGAGACCAAAAGGTTCTGAATCAGATAGGAAGCTAATTTAGCATGCAGTCTCAGAAGCCAGTGGTAGACTATCCCTATCTGACACAGTGATGGAAAGAAGCAGAATCCTGTTAGAGTTTGGCTGGAACTGAGCTGGATGGAAACACCTTGTTCTTTGGCATCACTAAGACCCTCTCAAAAGACTCATGGACCGAAGCTGCTATCAGCTCCGGAGGCCTCCTCCTATCCAAAATGAAAAAGATACCTCAGCACCTATGGGCCTTGACCCTAAAGCCAATTTCAGGTCCAAGCTATTAAGTGCCAAGGCCCTGAGGGGGAGGATGGCTCTGACAACTTCGGTGTCAACTCATTCTCTCAAACTCCGGCAATGAGGCTTCAGCTCAAGTCTCATCCTTGTCCGAACATATTGGAGTCAAAAGAGAAAGGGATGCTGTCAAAGTCAAAGTAGCTCAGAATGTTGGTTCCAACAAAAGCACCTTGGAGCAGGTCAAATTTAGGTGTGAAGGGTGAACTAGGACCGCAGAATTAAGAGGGGTAGCTGACCAATACTCTGCACATTCCCAGGAGACAGCACCGATAGAACCCCAAAATGGATTTACATTCTGAGAAACTTCCGCATCATCCTGTTGACATCATTTAGTTAGGCTCCTGGATGACCAGACCAAAGCAGCCATGAAGGTGGTTTCTAGTATCTCTGCTGCTGAAGTACAGGGGAATGCAACCTTGGGCTCACCAGATCAGGAGAGAAATGAGACTGGGGAGAAAAGGTAAAGACCCAGGAGCGTGACAGCTCCAACCTTCTAGGAGTTTCTGGATTTGGCTCAATCAATAGCATTGGACCTGCAGAACCATTCCTGGACTTTTCCAATCCTGCTTAGTTTGTATTTTCTGACTCACTATTTTCTTTCTTTTTTTCCTTCTCTTCTTCTTCATTTTCTTTTGATTTGTCCCTAGGTCAGTTTTTGTCCTGCTTCCTAGCTGGGGTAAGCAGTAGTGGAGCTGGCAGAACCAATAGAAATTTAAGACCCTGTCTGTGAAGGGAGGAGACCCCTGACTATGAGCCTCTCTCCCCTAGTCTGAAGTGCCCTAGAACGAAAAGGAGGCACAGACTTGGCATTCAGTATCAAGATGGGCAGTGCCCAAAAAATATACACACGATGACATGGGATCATGAGGAGGAAGCTTGTGCCCACAGTCAGTACACTTTTTGAATCCCTGACTGTCAAACATGATTTAGTTAGCTAACTTGCTAGTGTCCTCTCCAGCTCAACTGGTGAACCTGGGAATATTGAGGCAATGTTACAACTGCCTCATGTACACAGACAATCCTCTCCTTCTCCCACAAAACACAAATACATGCGAGAGATGCAACTATACGGCCAAACTGGAGGCTGAGCTCTCTCAACATAGGACTGGCAAGACCAGACAGGAGGAGAAGGTAACCACACACAATACATACCCAGTCACACATGGTACCATCACAACTTCAAATCATACACATACTCACACAAAGACATACTCGGAGGCTCTGATCAAACATTTACCAAAACAGCAGAGGCCACCAAAGCAGACACCCAAACAACTACCACCTCACGACCCAACACATGCAACACATAGACCACACAGTCAGAGTGTCAAACAGTCACAGCCCTTAAGGCCAAACAAAATGCCAGACACACTTGTCATTGGTGATTCCATAGTCAGACACACTGACGCCCGCCACCAGACTGAGTAAAGAGAAGGTCACAGTAAGCTGCCTGTCAGGCGCTAGAATCCGCCACATAACGCAAGCACTCAGGTCTCTCAACAGCAGGTACAAGTACCACTCAGTCATTGTCCACGCTGGTGTCAACGACCTGAGACGTACCACCTTGGACTACATGAAAAGGGACATCGAGGAGCTCTCTGATTATGTAGCCCAGGCAGGTATGACCCTGACCTTGAGCAGTATCCTACCTTCACCTAGAATGATGCCACAATACAGTGATAAGATGATCAGCTTTAATAATTGGCTTAAATTCTGGTGTCATTCAAAGGGGATCCAATGTCTGTCTGCCTGGGATGACATGCTGGACAAGCCACGCTGCTTCGGAAGGGACGGCTTGCACCTGTCACCCCTGGGCTTCCGGATATTGGCAAAGGCTCTTGCCACCCCCATAGTGCCTTTTTAGGCAAGGCTCAAATTCTAAACCTACCACCCTAGAACACCAAAAAGGAAAAAAACTAAGGGTAATGCTGCTCAATGCCAGAAGTCTCAATCTCAAGATGCACGCACTGAGGCCCTTCTCAATATGGAGAACATCGATGTCTGTGCTGTGACAGAAACCTGGTACAAGGCTCCTGAGAGCACCCCAGCACTAACAGGTTTCACCTCATATCATGCCCGCCCCAAAATCCGGACAACACCAAGAAAGGAGGGGGGGTGTCCATATTCATAAAGGACACCCACACCTCAAGGTTGGTGGCAACGCATGATGCATCGGAGACCATCCAGGTGCAATTAACCATAGGCAAGACTGCTCTGCAATTTGTAGCATGTTACAGGCCACCCTCTCAAACTCAGGAACCTCACATGGCCTTCCTGAAAACATTGAGGGGATAAATGTATCTCCAAACACCATCATACTAGGTGACTTTAACTACCCTAATATAGACTGGGAACACTACTCAAGCCCAACACTCTAACCCAAAGATTCCTGGAGTTCATAAACTCAAATGCCATGGAACAACTAGTCACCATCCCCACAAGAGGAGAAAACATACTTGATCTCATCATCACGAACATGGGATCAAAATGTTCAACACCGAAGTATACCCCTCACTGGTGAGATCAGATCATAAACTAATCTCGCTGGAGGTCCTCATCCCGCCCCCACCTGAAACAAAAAAGACCACAGTGAAAAACTTCTCTAAAGCCGATTTCACACTTCTAAAAACTAGTGTGGTCTCCTTTAAGGCCCCTGAGCCAGTGGTAAACATTACTCAAACCACTGAATCACTTACAAATGCCTTCTACCAGCACCTACAGGACTGCATGGATCAGGCAATCCCAAACAAAACTAAGACTCTCTGTACCAAAGGCAAGCGTCTGTTGGACCCCAGTCTGGTGGACCCCAGCCATAAACAAGCTCTACAACAAAAGGAGGAAGCTACTACAAGATAGAGCAAAATCCTTGAAAGGTAAGACACCTTTGATCATTATAAGTAAAAAACTAAGAGCTCTCATAAAATCATCCAAGGCAAATTTTGAGAGAAAAATCACCAAGGACTCTAAAGACAATCATAAGGCCTTCTTTAGCTATGTTAGAAACCTATGAGGAAACTCCCAGATATGCTCAGAATTAGTTCAAAATGATGTGAAAATTACTGAACCTACACACATTGCCAATATACTGGCTGACAGGTTCAGTGCAAACTTCTCCCCTCCCAAAAGGAGAGATATCTATTCCAGAGGATTTTCCCTCCTGGGTTAAAAGGGGATGGGTTGGGAGGGGAACCTTTTTCCCTCCCCCGGACAAAATTCCTTGTTAGGGGGGGCCCTTTTAACTTCCCCTTCCCAAAAAACCCTTTTTTAAGGCGGTTCCAAAAAACCCCAGTGGGGAACCTTTTTTGCCTCCCAATTGGGGGGGGGGCCTCCCTTTTTATCTTTTGGGGGTTTTGCCCAATTTTTTTTTAATTCCTGTCAGTTGTCTGGGGAATTGGTTCCTCATGCTCAGGATCTCTTTCATGCCCATTGAGCCATGAGGTCAATGGGGAGGATCAATGGGTGGCACTTTCCCAGGATGACGCATGAGCTAGAATTGTTCGGGCTTCCAAGAACACAGACTCGGCTAGGTGAAAGGTTCTTGATGGACCATCTCCCTCCCTGTTTCATCAATTCAAGAAAATCACCAAAGGTGATGTCTTCCAAGGGAGACTCCAGGGCAGCCTCTCAATTTCATCCAAATTCAAGTGCGCCCAGTAAAAGACACTTGAGATGAGTCTATGTGCTTCTAAGCTTACATGTCTTAATTAAATGGTTCTCTGTGGTAGAATTAAAAAGGTTCTTCCTGGAATCAGATAGGAAGCTAATTTGTGCATGCAGTCTCAGAAGCCTGTGGTAGACTATCCCTATCTGACACAGTGATGGAAAGAAGCAGAATCCTGTTGTGAGTTTGGCTGGAACTGAGCTGGGATGGGTGGAAACACCTTGTTCTTTGGCATCACTAAGACCCTCTCAAAAGATCTCCATGGACCGGTTGCTATCAGCTTCGAGGCCTCCTCCTATCCAAAATGAAAAGATACCTCAGCACTCTATGGGTTCCTTGACCCTCTAAAGCCAATTTCAGGTCCAAGCTATTAAGTGCCAAGGCCCCGAGGGGGAGGATGGCTCTGACAACTTTGGTGTCAACTCATTCTCTCAAACTCCGGCAGTGAGGCTTCAGCTCAAGTCTCATCCTTGTCCCAACATATTGGAGTCAAAAGAGAAAGGGGTGCTGTCAAACTCAAAGTAGCTCAGGATGTTGGTTCCAAATAAAAGCACCTTGGAGCAGGTCAAATTTAGGTGTGTGAAGGGCTTAACCAGGACCGCGAGAATTAAGAGGGGTAGCTGACCAATACTCTGCACACATTCCCAGGAGACAGCACCGATAGAACCCCAAAATGAGATTTACATTCTGAGAAACTACCGCGATCATCCTGTTGGACATCATTTAAGTTAGGGCTCCCTGGATGACCAGACCAAAGCAGCCATGAAGGTGGTTTCTAGTATCTCTGCTCCCTGAAGTACAGGTGGGAATCGCAACCTTGGGCTCAATGCCAGATCAGGAGGAGAGAAATGAGACTGGGGAGAAAAGGTAGAAGACCCGGGAGCGAGATGCAGCCTCCAACCTTCTAGGAGTTTCTGGATTTGGCTCAACTCAATAGCATTGGACCCGCAGAACCATTCCTGGACTTTTCCAATCCTGCTTAGTTTGTATTTTCTGACTCACTCATTTTCTTCTTTTTTCCTTCTCTTCTTCTTCATTTTCTTTTTGATTTGTCCCTAGGTCATGTTTTTGTCCTGCTTCCTAGCTGGGGTAAGCAGTAGTGGAGCTATGGCAGAACCTAATAGAAATTTAAGACCCTGTCTGTGAAGTTGAGGAGACCCCCTGACTATGAGCCTCTCTCCCACCTAGTCTGAAGTGCCTCCCAGAACTAAAAAGGAGGCACAGACTTGGCATTCAGTATCAAGATGGGCAGTGCCCAAAAAATATACACACGATGACATAGGATCATGAGGAGGAAGCTTGTGCCCACAGTCAGTACACTTTTTGAATCCCTGACTGTCAAACATGATTTAGTTAGCTAACTTAACTATATACAACCACCTGAAAAAAGGCACACTGGAACTACAAAATTGCTATTATTTCCTATAAGAAAAACATACTAAGGCACCTGCTAAGACTACAGCTATAAAAAACATGTAAATGCAAATGCTACTCCACTATACTTATTACTACTATTATTACCCTCGTAAATACCAAAGTCTCATCTAAAATAGTAATCCTAGTAAACTACACAAAACAGAATTATTATGTTATTTCTGATAACTACAGGTAGAGAGACAAGTCTTTTGGTAGAGATGAAGCGAAAAGGAGGTATAATTCAAAGGATCTAAACTGTTCACTGAGCCCCTGTGGTATACGTTTAAAGTCTTCACGCAGCAAATAAGATCTGAGGTACTAAGGTGGAATGTTGGGAATTATGGGTAGAGGAGAAGTCAGAACCCTGGATCTAAGAAGCTTCATAATAGGTGATGAAATTGGATCCAACTTGATCCAACAACCCAAGTGTTGAAGAGGACAAAAAGAGACAACACTGGATCATTGGTTTTGGATGAAGTTATATTTTGTCAATATTTGTATATACACATATATGCAAGCAACAATGCCTGACAAAGTGTGTGTTACTGTGTAATTAATGCAAACCTCCTATCTGCTGCTGCCAGTGTTCCATCAATCTCACTGTCTCTCCCTCTCTCACAAAGACCTCCCTCCACACAAACAGACTTGTACTTCAGAAAATGCATGCTAACACAAGTCCTATTATTGAAGCAACTTTCTGATTTTTTTTTTAACAGGAATATGTTTCTGTTTTGAGCCTTTGGTCCCCCTTTATTTCAGGTTTTATTCAGTTAACTGGATCTAAGAGGTAAGAGGTATGTAAACCTCCTGAATGCTGCTGCCAAGTACTGGATCGCTCTTACTCTTCTCTCTCTCTCACTCGCACATACCTTGCTTTCATGCACGCAAGCATGCATTCACACACACAGACAGAAATAAATAAATAAAACACACAAGCAGAAACATATACACAAACACACCTTTTTCTGTTATATTTAGTTTTACACTCACTAAACAGCAAAAGCACTGCTTAGTGAGTGTAAAATAACGACTCGACCGATCTCGCTTTCACTCACATGCCGCATACACAAACAAAATTTTCTATTTTTTTTTTTTTTTTTTACATTTTACACTCACTAAACAGCTTAAGTGCTACTTAGTAATCATAAAATAACGGTGGCCGTTAGTTTTTTTTTTTTTTCTGTCCAAGCTCCAATGCAGCTTGATATGCTGCTGCTGTGAAGCTGCAGACTCATTTTTCAAGCGGCATTACTTATACATGAATACCTAGCTGGAGAACATTCGTTCTCCAATCAGGATGCTGATGTACAGTTCTCCCATTCTCTAAAGACATATAGTAATGAACTGTGAACCCTAATGACTGCTGCGGGGTATGTGGGGCTACGGTGCTGGAGTAGTGTAGGGGGAGAAACCTATTCAGTTGCAGAGAGAAAAACGCCACTGTACAGAGACCTGCAAGACAGGAAGCAGACACTGTAAGAAATGTTGGCCTCTCACTAAGAAGATTTCTGGGGTCAAAAGTAGGGAATCTTGAATATCAACTAGAAAGTTTTCTAGAAGCAATGCTGGAGAACCAGGAAGGGAAGATACAGTACAGTTTTGTACCTACCATAAATGTAGATGTTTGAGTGTATTCACTGCTGCAGTCATTACACTTGGGTTATCCTGTCGTCAGGCGGTCCCGCAGTCGGACTGAGTTCCAAAGTCTTGGTCCGGCGTCGGTTGCTGTCGCTTCTTCCCTGACGTCAGTGCTCCAGGGGTATATAAGATGCAGCCGACGCCATTTTCTTCAGTCTTTCTTGCTGCACGGTGCCCGAAGCAAAAGCAGTTCGCAAGTGCCGGTCGGCCGACTCCTGAGATTTTCAATTCGAATTTCAAAACCGAAGTATTCAATAAAGCTAAGTACCCCAGTAGTGCTTGCTAAAGGTGTGTACAGTGAACCAGGTGACCATTTCTAATATGGTCTGTGTGGAAGCGCCTTTCATAAATGCTGTGGTGGTGACCTTTTGCTCTAGTGGTGTGGGGTCTAACCTTGCCAGGGAGTTGCTTACCATTCTAGGAGTAACAAAGGGAGATGCACCTTCTCAAGCCATTTGGAAATGTTTTGCTTGCCTATTGGCATTCCTGATTTACCTTATGCAAACCCCATGAAAAGCTGGTCTGATCTATTTGGAAAACTTGTTCTGTGTAGGTAGAATCTTAGTTGTCCGTGTACATCCAAAGAATGAGTTTTCTCTTTCTCCATTGTTTTGTGGGTTTGGGAAGAACACAGGGAGAAAGACAGCTTGAAATGGGGACTGGTTCTCAAGGAAATACTGTCCTCGTGAAAAGACGAGGAATGGCTCCTTGCACATTATAGCTTACAACTTCAATATACATCTTGCTGAGGTGTGTGCTAGCAGCAGGGCTGTTTCTATGCAAGTAGCTTGATAAGGGCTACAGCTATTTGTTCAATGGGTGGCAATATAAGTTTCTCAAGCACATAATTCAGATTTCAGGAAGGTGCAGATTTCTGCCTTGGTGGTCTGAGGGGTTACCACCATCTTCAAGAATTGTTTCATGTGAGGATGAGCATAAACTGGAGGAAGGCATGGGAAGGTATCTACAGATAGCAGAAGATTGGACCTTAACGCAAGAATAGGACAGTCCTTGTCTGTAGAGAAGGGAAAAGTATTGTAGGACCTGTTGCAAAGGTGCCTGAGTGGGTAACAGCTTTGCGGTAGATGGAGAACCTTTCCACTCATCTACATACAACGTCCTGGTACTTGGTTTCCTAGACTCTTTCAGGCTAGATGAGATATCCTGAGAAAAGAACCATCTTGTTGGAATTGGTAACCAATCATCCAAGCTGTCAATCTGAGGGTTTTCAGGATGGGATGAATAACAGACTCATTGTTTTCGACCAGTAAGTCCATCAAGGGTAAAATAAACATGGTTCTCCCTTTGCAGAATGCCAAGAGGATGGAAATTATGTATCAAGTCTAGAAAAGCCTCCCTTTTCAACATCCATTTGCTGTTGTCTAAGAGAATTATGCTCAGAGAATCAGCAGGCAGAGTGTCTTGACCTGGTATGCAAGATGATATGGACATGACCCCCTCCTGCCGGGCTATGAAACATTCCATTATTAACGTCAATAAGGGGGAGGAATGGGTTCCACCTCGCTTGTTATGTAGCACTCATAATTGTGGTGCTTTCTGTTAGAATTATGGGTTCAGGAGCAATTTTTTTTTTTGAAAACTTCTGATGTCATTTCATTATAAGGATGTTGTCATTCACCTAATGTCTGTTGCAATTCCCTTCAACCCTGAATTGCTCTAGGTTAGCTCCCCAACAAGGTCAAAGCTGTCTTTTGTTAGGATTTATACTATTCCTGGTGATAAAAGGGTGCACCAGGATCATTTATGACATTCTCCTCTTGCAACATGATTTCTTTTAAGAATGGAGGAAGAGACGCAAGTGTTTCTAGGGACTGCTGATGCTGTGACCAACACTTATTCAGGAACCACTATAGATTTCTCAGGTTCAACTTTGCTAAAGAGATCATTAGAATGCATGGAGTCATGTAACACAGGACATTTTCAAATTCCCTTGCAGTAATGGCTTGTTTGCTGAGTAAGTTCCAGAGATATTCTGAGAGGAAATAGATCTTGCCCTCTGGAAGGAATGCCTTTTGTTGGTCTGAGTCTATGACTGCCCTCAAGAAGGAAGACCTAGTGCTTGGGGAGAACTGTGACTTCTGGACACTAAGGGTTAGTCCTTCCTTTTGAAAGCAACCCATGGTGATTTACATACCTGCCAAAAGGACTGTAGGTGAGGTGGCCTAGATCAGCAATTGTCCAAGTAAGGGTAACTGTGGGCCCCTTGTGTTCTGCAAAAAGCAATGCTGGTGCCAAAAGTTTGGTAAACACTCTGGGTGAAACAGATAAGTCAACTGGCAAGGCACAAAACTGGTAATGTAATCCCCCTGCCTGGTAACATAGCAACATCCTGTGTTCCTTTAAAACAGGAACATGAAAGTAGGTGTCCTTCAAGTCCAGAGTCACCATTCATCCCCCAGGAAAAAATAGGGTCACAAGTCTTTGCACAGTCAACAGTCTGAATGTTGGCACTACTGTTAAGTTGTTGAGTCTCAAAATATCCAGGATGGTTTCGCCAAGTACCTTCCTTTCTAGGGACTCGAAGAGGTGTGAGTATACCCCTGTGCCTGCCACTCTTGACTGCAGTTTTTGGATGGATCCTTGTACTAACAAGTCCTGTAGAAGGGACAGAATCGACTTTCACTGTTGTTTTGGTGTGTGGGGATGTCAAGAAAGGGTGTAATGCCTTTTTTATGAGCTGCACGACCCTTTGTCTTGAGTTATCTCTACCCACTGTGTGTAAAATGAGGAAAGCCTTCCTCTAACTTAAGCGGGGGTGGGTTGGGGTGTTATTTGGGGGGAAGTACTGGCTGTAGTCACAGCTGGTCTCTGGAAAGGACAGGGATCTTGAATCTCTCAGATCTGGAATGATGCATGGTCTGCCACTTTCTTTGGTACCTGGCCATTCTTAAATTAGATTGGTTGTATTTGTTTTTTTTTTTTTTTGCGATTTTGAGGAAAGGACCAGGGCTTGCTAGAATAATTTCTGTTACTTACGGAAATTGGAGAAAATTAAAATTCTTGGCAGGCAACCTGTTTCCTTTTCTTATCAAGCCTCTAAATACTTTTTCTGCTGTGGGACCAAAGATAAACTTCTTACTCAAGGATGCATCTAGGAGTTCAGTTTTAACCTGTTCTGAAAGGGGCGAGTCCTCAGCTGGCATGTTTCCACATTATGGACCATGGGGCAGCTGCCCTGCATGATGCATTCACTGCATCAAACCAACATTTTAGTGGGTGTCAGGAAACTTGGAGGGTAACAACTCCTGGATATCCCTCTGGAAGCTCTTTATCCTGTATCCCCTACTGGCATAGATTTAATTTGTTTCTGTACTGTCTCAAGGTATTTAAGTATGTGGAACTGGTAGTTCAGAGCTCTCATGGACAGGTTGACTAAAGTGCAAGTTTTCTTGCCAAATCAGTCAAGCAACTTGCTCTTCCTAACATTTGGCAAGGTATTTGTGGATGCTTGACCACTAGCTTCATCAAAGAATTTAGTAGATGCCACTGAAAGACCTGGCTACTGGGTTTACAGAGGTATATGTGTGATTTAAGGACTCTACAGAAGTGATCAGGCTTCCTCAGGGCAGGCGGGAGGGAGTCGGGCTGCAAGGATATGTCAGCAAACACACCATCCAACACAAGATGGACTGGCAGAATCATCAGTGGTCTGGGAGTAAGAAAGGTTTAGAAGCTTTTTGTAGTGAGCATCAGACTTGTGTAACTCACTATACTCCCAAATGAAGGCTTCCTTCATTCTATGAAGGGTATCTCCAAAGGATCATCCCTCAGGCAGCAAGGCTGAGGACATAATATCTTCTGAGTCAGTCTTCATACTTCTGAGAGGGAAAATGCTATATATATGCAAGTTCCTCTTCCTTCTCTGACTCTCATGAATTGGAATCTCCCTGGGAAGAACTATCCCACTTTCCTTTCTTAGGGTAGGATCCTGGCAAAGGTTCTGTTTGCAGGGTGTGTTACCCATACCATGAAATCCATGATGTCCTGCACCAGCCTAATTGTGGAGAAGACTTGGGTGCATTAATCAGATGACTCAGAAAGCATTGGCTAGTGCAAACATTCCTGTCTCTTAGGCTTGGAAGTTCACGGCTAAGGAGAAGCCAAGGTCTCAGGTTATGGGCAGGTAGATGCAACATCAATCTAGTTCCCAGATAATTCCTTGCTTAGTATTACCAAGGGGATACAGCTCTCACTCTCTGTCACCATTACCCTGGTGTCAGAAACTATGGCCTGCCTTTGGACCCACCAATGTCGGTCCAGTACTGATATGCAAAAACCAGGCCTAAGTCATGGCAGACACAGAAGGGGTCACGCCAGAGGACTGATGTCCGACAGGTGTCAGACCATGGGGCAACAAAAGCGTCTCACCTGCGCTGGTGATTTCAAGCTTAGGTGGGAAGAGGGACACAGAAATGCCTTCAGCCTCACTGATGTCCTTCTACTTCTGACACTTACCTTTTTGCTTCTTACGGATGATGGCCTGGGAACAAGCAATTACCACAATGTAAAAAGGCCCAGCCCTGCCTAAACCAAGTGTTATTGGAGGGATTTGACCATGCACCTTCTGGTCTTACTACTGAAGCTGACACAAAACGGGAAGTTAGGTACATTGTGCTGGGGTTCTAAGCAAAACAGGCAAGATAAGTGGAAGTCCTTGTGGGGAACCCCCACATGAAAGGCAGTTATTAACTTTTTTATAACATTACCAGAGTACAACAAGCTAGGGAGATAAGAAAGGTCCCCAGTGAGAAAATGCTGATATAGGGTTCTCTGTGAGCATTTCTGCACAGGCAGCAGTATTTTCAGGTTTTATTGGGGCTTGACATTTTGCTAGGTTATCATTTAATAGCAAACGTTAGCCTTACAGAAGTTCCCGAATATTCAAGGGTTAGCTAGGGTTCCATGTTTTATTTTTACTACAAAGAAGACCATTTTGTGGTATGACCTCACCAGAGAAGACATCATTCTAGGGGGTGTGTAGCACTCTCCCATATTAATGAGGACCAGATCCATCATGACTGGACCCCTGGTTGGTGTACTGACATTCTGGTTCAAGGAATTTGTGTTTACAAAATCCAGGAATATCTGTGCCTGTACGTTTGGTGCCATACAGGATTTTCAGTTAAAAGTGTGGTAATTAAAGTCGCCTATGAATATGGTATTGGGTTGGATGGTGAGTGTTTATAATAAATGTAAATACATGGTATAGGTTTCCCGAGTCATAGAGGGGTTCACCTATAGATTATAAGGAAGTGGTACTGGATTTTGCCTATGGTGATTTGAACATAGAGAAGCTCAAGAGCATTGATCTGTTTGACCAGCCTTGAGATATATTGACTTCTGTTGCAAATTGAGACACTTCCACATTTAGTCCCTGTCTGTGCAGTAGGTGGTCTAAATGTGTGGAAGGCATTATAACCTTGCAATGACAGTGTGCTCTCCATGGCTTTAAACCATGTCTCAGTGACAGCACAGACATCAGCTTTCTCTGGAGTGACAGCTTCAAGGGAGTGGACTTTTTGTTTAGACTCCTAGCACTGAGCAGTAAGACCTGTAGATTGTATTGGTTTTGATTTTTTGATTTGCTATGTCACAAGTACTTTCAGTATGGCATTGCCTAAACTGAAAATAGATTTTCAGAGATTGTGCATGCAAGAATGTGGGTAGGTAGGCTAAAATTAGCAGTAAATTTGACTGTTAATATATTGGCTACATTCTTGGGACTAGAATGTGTGACTTTACTATGGATGAGCTCAGTGCACTGTTGAACATTATTCCTTACCTTCCTGACATAACTGACAAAAGGCTTATATTTTCCTTTTTTATCTGTGGCAACCTTACGTTAGTACTCTACATTTTGTAAAAGTACTACTAAGTTCCTTGCTGACAGGCTTCACAGCTAACTTGAAGTTGAGGGATGGGGACTTTATGCAACTTTTCATTATTTTTCCTTCTTTTGTTATACAGTTTAATAATACGGGAGCTCCACCAGAATAGGTTACTTCTGAATGTATCCTTATGTTTACATTGGAGAAGTAAGATCAGCAGGTCTTCAAATACACCAACAATTGCAGGTTAAACATTCCTTAAATCAGGGGCGGCCTGTGCTATTGGACTGCCGGACTGCAGCCCCCCCAGCTGTAAAAAATTAAAAAAAAAGAAAGAAAATAAAGATAAAAAAGAAAAATAAAAAATCGCGGTCTTTCGCGCATGCGCACTAGTCCGGTCTGCTGCTGAGACAGCCTGCGAATGCTCCAGACTGTTTCAGCAGCAGTCCGGATTAGGAAACACTTAACAACAGACATCCCAGAAGTCTATGCAGTTGTAACTGCATAGAATGTCGCAGGAAATGGAGCCAACTCGGACTGCAACGTCGGCAGGCAGACTGGAGTCTCTTCGGGGAAATCTCACTTGGTGGATGCAGGCAAAGGGATTGTGAGGTCACGGGCATGGATTTAATGGCACAAAGGGATCATGAGCATGGATTGAAGGGATCACTCCAGGTAAGGTGTGTGTGTGTAAATGCCCCAGTTGCTATATACTGGTGGCTACAACAAACTCATGGTGGTGTGGTAGGGAATACCTCAGGCTTGAACCCTGTACCTTATATGCAGGTGTTAAGGACCTGAATTCCCTACCCACCACCATTTGTAAAAAAATTGCAGATTTTTGCCTCATATTTGATCTGATCTGTTTCTCATAATATCTGTGGTTTCTAAATACTGTAATGCGTGATATTTGATGGTGCAGTGGTAGCATTGCTGTTTCACAGCTGCAGGTTCTCAGATTTGATTTTTGGCTGGGGTGCCTTCTGTGTGGGGTCTGCATCTTCTCCCTGTGTTTGTGTGTTTGCAGATTTTTGCCTCATATTTGATCTGATCTGTTCCTCATAATATCTGTGGTTTCTAAAGGTTGCGATGCTTGATATTTGATGGTGCAGTGGTAGTATTGTTGTCTCACAGCTGCAGGTTCTCAGGTTTGATTCTTGGCTGGGGTGCCTTCTGTGTGGGGTCTGCATCTTCTCCTTGTGTTTCTGTAGGTTTGCTTATGTGTCCTTCCATGTTACAAAGACATGCCTGCATTATTTCTTCCTGGGCCTCTGCTGAAAATTGTTTTTTTTTGTTCCAAGTCAGACTGTCCTGATTAACAAATGTTAAATAAAATTGACAGGCATTTGAATTTCAGACTTCAGGTTTCTGAATGTTTAATTCCTTACAGATTTGATGGTGCAGTGGTAGCATTGTTGCCTCACAGCTCTAGGTTTTCTGGTTTGATTCTTGGCTGCGGTGCCTTCTGTGTGGAGTCTGCATCTCATCCCTGTGTTTGTGTAGATTTGCTCTAGTGTCCTGCCGTTTTACAAAGACATGTGTCTGCAGTATTTCTCCCTGGGCCTCTGCTGAAAATTGTTTTTGCTCTGTCAGAAGTAAAATTGACAGGCATTTGAATTTCAGACTTCATATTCTTCAGAAAATACAGAGTAACACAACCTTTTATTCTAGCAATTTTCTAAGTTTATAAGATGAATATTTGAAATTTGTCCTTATTTTTGGGACTGTATTACCCCATTATTGGCTTTGTCCAGGTTTTTTGTGCTAAGGTTGACAGCTATGGCAAGAACTGAATTCACTGAATATGTTTGAGGGCTGTATTCCCTCATTACTGGGTTTGTCCAGGTGTTTTGTGCTAACAAGTTGACAGCTATGGTGAGAACTGAATTCATTAAATGATAACCATTTAAGTTTCAGTCTTCCTCTCTTTCACAAAGCAGCTGATTTGGCATAGTGGTATGTTGCTCTGACTGTTTTGCACAGGGACCTTGGCAGTAAAATGTATGGTGGTAACACAGCATTTTATTCTAGCAACTTTCCAAGATTATACAAGCAATGTTTAATGTGTCCCTGGATGTTCATCGTGCCATACTGCTGCAGTCAATACACTTGAGTTATCTTGCCTTCAGGCGGGTCCTCGGTCGGCCGAATTCCAAAGTCTTGGTCCAGCATCGGTTGTTGTCGCTTCTTCCCTGACGTCAGTGCAGCAGGGGTATAAAAGAGGCAGCTGACACCATTTTCTTCAATCTTTCTTGCCGCGTGGTGCCCGAAGCAGAAGCAGTTCGCAAGTGCCGGTCGGCCAGCTCCTGAGATTTCCGAAAAGGATTTCAGCCGAAGTCTTCTCTAAAGCTAAGTACCCCGTTGGGGAAACTTTTCTTGCCTCAGACCGATGTCAGCAGACACCCCAGGGGCAGAGGACAACCATAAGGTTCTTTCAGACCTAGACAATGGCAAACAACAACTCCAAGAGGTGGAGAAGAAAGATCTCAACCATTCAGGAAACAAACTCAATGACTTCCCCTTACGCCTGCCAAACAAATCTACCATGGCAGCACCTTTGGGCGGAAAACTGGCCTTATTTTCAGAGAATTGGCACATTATTACAAAGGACAAATGGATTCTGGACATTATAAACAGAGGCTACAGATTCCACTTTCACACCCTTCCAAAAATGAAAGGCATGCCAAATCTGCCACAAAATCAATGCGCAGAGGCACAAAAACAAATTTCCGCTCTCATGGATATGAAAGCAATTCAAAAGGTACCTACAAAAGAACAAGGTCAAGGTTTTTATTCAAGACTATTTCTGGTACCAAGGAAGGACAGAGACTGGAGACCCATCTTAGACCTATCTATTCTAAAACACATATCTAGAAGTACCAATATTCAAGATGTTCACATTACAGAAGCTTCTTCCCATGCTGGGCAAGGAGTCTTGGCTGGTAACGTTGGACCTCAAAGAGGCATACCTGCATGTCCCTATCAGACAAGATTGCAGAAGATACATCAGATTTCTAGCAGGTTCAACGCATTATCAATTCTCTGCATTGCCCTTTGGCTTATCTACTGTGCCCAGAGTATTTACGAAATGCCTGGCATCAGTAATTGCATCTGCAGACAACAAGGAATACAAATCTATCCATATCTGGACGACTGCCTGATCCAAGCAGACAGCAAGGACATTCTACTACAGCATCTGGCATTTGTAATAAAATTGTTATCTTGCCTAGGGTACACAGTAAACAAAAAGAAATCAAAACTAATACCCTCACAAGAGATAATATTCCTGGGTGCCAGCTTAAATACAACGGCCCAGATGGCTTATCTCACGCCAGACAAACAAGGGCAACTGTTTCAATACTTCAGCAAAAATGACAACTTTTACCCAGCTAACTGCAAGGAAAATCCTGCAGGCTTTGGGGTTCATGGCATCCTGCATTCTACTAATACCATTTGCAAAACTGCATATGAGGAAACTACAATGGTACCTGAAAAACTTATGGTCTCAATACAAGCACAGCCTGGAAACAATTATACCACTCATTCCAAGTCTTCAAAAGGAATTTTTGTGGTGGGCTCAAGCATGCCAAAGAAACACGGGTATCCCTTTCTTCATACCTCAAGCAAATAAATCATCACAACAGATGCTTCAGACTACGCCTGGGGAGCACACATGGCAGGACAGTGCATTCAGGGAAAATGGTCTCAAAAACAGATGCATCTACACATCAACCAAAAGGAGATGCTAGCTGTGCAAAATGCTCTTGCAGCCTTCAAGGACCTATTGCATCCAGGACAACTAATAATAAGAACAGACAACACCACAGTTATGTGGTACATAAACAAACAGGGAGGAACACATTCCTACCCCCTGTGCAGGCAGGCAATGACCCTGTTGAACACAGCATTGGCCTTTCAAGTACAACAACAAGCACAATTCCTGCCAGGAAAGGAAAACATATTGGCAGACAAATTAAGCAGAAATATGACAGACCCTCATGAGTGGAAGTTACATCCTCAAGTATTCTCAATGATAACACAAAATTGGGGGCAGCCAGGCATAGCTCTATTTGCCTCCCACAGAAATTACCAGCTGAAAAAAATTCTGCACAAGGACCTATCATCCACAGGCCTGGAAAGTGGATGCTCTATCATTCAGTTGGACAGCATTGACAGCCTATGCCTTCCCACCTCTACCTCTACTGACAAAAGTATTACTAAAAGTCAGAGCAGAGAGGCCACAAATGATTCTCATTGCTCCGGACTGGCCTCATCAGCACTGGTACCCACTCCTAAAGAACCTGTCTCACTCCCCACCTTGGATCCTTCCTCAATTCCCAGTTCTGTTGTCTCAGCAAAATTACAAGGTCCTCCACAGTCAGCTCAGGACCCTAAATCTAGCTGCATGGAAAATACCCTAATTTGTCAATCAACTCTCCTTTCAAAGGAGGTCCAGAATGTCATCTTGGAGGCCAGGAGACCCACTACCAGAAAAACTTACTCCGACAAATGGAAACAATTTTATGCATGGAACCAAGCAAAAGGCCAAAATCCTTGGATATTAAATATACCTCAGATTCTTCAGTACCTAGCTGAGATGTTACAAAGAGGCCTTTCCTTCTCATCCATCAAGATCCACACCTCAGCTATTTCAGCCCAATACAATACGGATCCTACCTTATTTTCACATCCTTTACTAAGACATTTCCTCAGAGGGGCAAAAAATATAAGACCCCCCCGGAAACCACCAGCTCCAGCTTGGGACCTCAACTCTGTATTGGAAAAATTGACACTGCCTCCTTTCGAACCTGCCTCCTCAGCAGAACTGCAGTACTTGTAATGGAAAACAGCTCTGATTCTGGCTATTACCTCAGCACGCAGGGTTTCGGAGCTACAGGCCCTTATGGCAGTGCAAACTTTCCTCATTTTCCATCAGGACAGAGCCTCTTTATGAACCAACCCTATCTTCATGCCAAAGATAGTATCCAATGTGGCTTTGAATAAGACTATTCATTTACCTACCTTTTATCCAAACCCCCAGAATAAAGGGGAGAGGCTACTTCACTCCTTGGACATTCACAGACAACTTCGTTACTATTTGGACAGGACAAAGTCATTCAGGAAATCTGATCAACTTTTTGTGTCCTATGCTGCAGGTGCTCAAGGAAAGGCTATTTCCAAACAGACTATTTCAAAATGGATAGCCTACTGCATCCGCTTTTGTTATTCATTTCATGGGAAAACAGTGCCTGTATACATCAGATCACACTCCACCTGGGCTACAGCTACCTCAGCAGTATTCCTCAGGGGGGTCCCAACCAAGGACATTTTGGAAGCAGCTACTTGGAGTTCAGTGCACACTTTTTCCAAGCACTACCACCTTCCACTATAATCTAAATCAAGAGCGGGTTTTGCCACCGCAGTCCTGCAGGGCATTCTAGCCCCTCCTAATTCAGTTTAGTACCAGCCACCCTTCCATAGCTTTGGGATTCAACCCAAGTGTGATGACTGCAGCAGTATGGCACGATGAACATAGTACAGTTTTGTACCTACCATAAATGTAGATGTTCGAGTGCACATACTGCTCAGTCCAGGTTACCCTCCCTCCATCCCCTCTCAGGACAGGGCTTATGACAAACACCTCTAGCATACAACCAATTTGGGGTATTCCTATATGGTGTATTTGCTTGCAACTACTGATTTGGTTTATCTACTTATGTAAGTTTGCATAACATCATGTATTGCCTTCCTATTTGGGGGCACCTGACATCTGGGGTAAGAAAAACTGAAGAAAATGGCGTTGGCTGCCTCTTTTATACCCCTGTCGCACTGACGTCAGGGAAGAAGCGACGACAACTGACGCCAGACCAAGACTTTGGAATTCGGCCGACCGAGGACCCGCCTGACAGCAGGATAACCCAAGTGTGATGACTGCAGCAGTATGTGCACTCGAACATCTACATTTATGGTAGGTACAAAACTGTACTTGTTTGGGCTTTTGACCCCCCCCCCCCCAATAAATTTGACTTTTTCCAGATTTCTTGTGTTGCGAAGTTGAGATGCAGTTGAGTATTGAGTAGATTTTGCAAAGAGCTGAGAGCTGCAGGAGAAGAGAAGTTTAGTGCTGCTAATGCCAAGTCAGCTTGCATTGTTAATAGCCAAACAGGTTGGGTACTTGCTTTTAATGCAGAAAGTTGTTGGTTCTACTCCCACAAGGGGTGGATGCTGCCGTACTGAAAAAGTTAAGATACCATGAGCCTTTTATCAGTTTGCCATCCATTTCCTATTGCAATATTACTAGCTTATCATACTTCTTCAGAGATATTGCATATTTACTGATAATGGTAGACTGTAGAATTGTGCATATTTACTGATAATGGTGGACTGTAGAATTGTGCATATTTACTGATAATGGTGGACTGTAGAAGTTTGAGTAGACTTTTATGATGGAAATGTTCTGAACTGGGCAGTTTTGTCATTATGGGTGCATGCATTTTGTTTCATTGTTTACTGGAAAGATGTTCTGAATTGGGCAGTTTTGTCATTATTGGTGCATGCATTTTGTTTCATTGTTTACTGGAAAAATGTTCAAAACAATAGGAAGGTGTATCAAAGAGCACATGTATGTTTCATATGCAAGGGGCCTATGATTTGAAAACAGCCCAGAATTAATCTTTATCTGCCACTGGTAAAATGCATTTTCTTTGAATGTGGGTTTCAATGCTGTTTCAATGAATGTGAGTTTCAAGGGCAGAGAAGTTTTCATGCTAAGTTTGTTTAGCAGATGTCTTAGTGTGTGTGCTGAAAAATGCAAAATAAAACTTTCAAATGAAGTCCAAATCATCATAGAAGTAAATCAGTATACACATTAGTGTTTATGGTAAATGGAGTGAAATAGCTAAGTAATGGATCACTGGAATGGCTGCAGGAGGAGGCTCCATTTGACCATGATTTTGTGAGTGGGAAGGGCGGCAAACTTAAAGACAGCCCCAGCTGAACTATACCTCCCAACTGTTCAGATTTTCAAAGAATTAATAGATTTTTGCTTCTTATTTTTGGTTTGTTCCTCATAAAATTTGTGGTTTTCTGGCAAATCATTTAGGAATTAAGTCACTAAATAATGATACACTGAGTTTCAGACTTCATAACCTTCAGAAAAATGCATGCTAAAGTAAGACCTGTTGTTCTATCAACTGTCTCAGTTTATACAAGAGCATTTTTTAGTACTGTTTATATGTTCCCCCAATATATTTGGCCTTGTCCAGATTTATTGCATTAACAGGTTGAGAGGTACATGCAAATAAATTGCTTTATAGAATTAGGCATAGCCAAACCTCTCAACTGTCCCTGATTTTGGCTCAAAATGTTGCTCTTCCCCCTAATAGTCCCTCGGCAAAATAGCAATTTTGGAAGAAAACATGGAGGGTTTACAATTAAGAAATATAACTGTAATAATCAGAGTTATAGATTACTTTTATTTCAGAAATGCATGTAGATTATTTTATTTTGTCAGCTGCTCAAGTTAGCAGTACTAATATTAAAGTGTCCCTTCTTTGACAGGTTCCCACCTGTATTGTGTGGCTATTTTATATTTTTACATCACATTTTTGGTCCATTTTTCATAAAATTGTGTTTTTTGGGGGCAAATTAGTAACAAATAATTAAAGACTGAAGTTAGAAAGTAATAACAGACATCTGAGTTTCAGATTTCATACCCTTCAGAAAATTCATACTAATGCAAGACCTATTCTATTATCTTTCTAAGTTTATAAGAGCAATATTTAAAAATTGTCCTTATTTTTGGGCCTTTGTCCCACTTCTATGTATAGCTTTGTCCAGATTTCTTGCTCTGAGGTTGAGAGGTATGACAAATGTGTCAGGGCCATCACAGTCTGCCAGAGACATTTCAAATTGTGACATATTTGTTGCACCCCACTCCCCCATGTAGTGACTCTGGATGTGTCCAAGCAAGGCAAGGAGTAGTTATGCAGTATAAATGTGCAGAGTATCCCCCCATCCAAGGTAGACACAAGTACTAGAGTGGCTTTTCATCTGTCCTTGATTTTTGCAGAATGGTCTGGTTTCTGTCATATTTTTTGTACTGTTGATTTATGCTTATTACTCAAAGTGCCTGTTGCTCTGTGTTTAAGTAGCAATACTTTAATGACCATCAGGTAAGCTTGGCTGAGATCGTAAGATGCAAGTAAGCTTTAATAAGCATACTGTTAAAGAATTCCCAACATTGAAAGCCTTTCTGTTGTTGCCATGTAGAGAATACTTAACTAGATAATGTATAAGCCTTGGGTATTGAAATGCATATGACAGTATTTGTAATGAAGGACAGGATTACATTATTTTAAGAAGCTCATTACACTTGGAGACTTCCAGTCATCTCTGCAGGCTTTACCCGTAAACTAAACAGAATGCCAATCATGTGGTCCATAACCTGTACAGTAATCCTTTTAAGCAATGTATCTTGAGCTTATTTCTTGTTTGCTTTTCATGTTTTACTTTGATCATGTTTTCCCCATGAAACAGTTAGTTGTCAGGCAGCAGGTCTTTTTTGGATAAGAAACATTTTTACAAGTGGGGGCATCAGAGATTTCTACTTTCAGCATGTTACTTGGTACTTTAATAAAGCTGAATGTAAATTATAATTAGAACTGCAGTGCAAGAAGTGGTTTGAGTCGAGTGCTGATTGTTTTTCTTATACTTGATTTTGACTGGCATTCCATTAATGTATTTAAAAAGTAATTTATTTTTTCATACCTCACAACCTTTTTGTTTCCATCTAGATATTAAGTAAGCTGTCATGCAGCCAATGCATTGAAATATTTTTATTCTTCTACACTTTATTTTGTCCTGATTGGACTCTCATAATTACGGTTTGGCACCCAGAGCAGTGTATTTAGTTAGTTTTTGTGGTTTTGAGCATAACTCCTCCCCTTTCTAGTTGGCCTCATCCCTTCCCATTGACCCCACCCATTCAGCTGTCTCCTGCAGCCCCCCTTTGATTTGAAGTCCCCAGCCGCCACTGCCTTAAATAGTAAAGTTTCTGCATGTAACAGGTCTGGTAGTTCTGAATATAGTTTGCTCTGCACCAGTTTCTGATAATTCTTATAACGGTTTCTTTTCCTTTAATCTTGATGGACTGTGTCTCAATTTATTTAAAAATACAGTCGAGGATGTGTTTCATAAGATCAAAACTTGTTCAGATGCCAGCCTGGATGGGATCAATGAATATTTTCTGAAGTTTATTGTTAAAACTCTCACACCTATGCCTAAAGTATCTTTTCAAAAGCCTGATGGAAAAAGGATACGTTCATACTTTGTGGAAAGAGGCTTTAGTTGTTCCAGTGTCTAAAGGTGAAGATTCAACTGAAATTAGGAATTTCAGGCCGATAAGTTTGACTTGCGTGTTTGGAATGTGTTATGAGAGAGTTATATCTACATATATACTTTACTCTGTGTCTAAAGAAGGCTTTAACTCAACATGGATTTGTTCCGGGGAAAACACTGTATGACAAATTTTATGTCCTATCTACCTTTATGGGAATCTTTGAATGACCGGATGCCTGTTGATGTCATACAGCTGTATATGACAAAGGCTTTTGACACCATTCCTCATCACAAAGTTATCTCGATAATGATGGATTATGATATGAATCACCATGTTGCAAGGTGGGTGAAGAACTGGTTAGATCAAAGATCTTGCAGAGTAAGACTTGGAAATACTCTCTGAAGTGAAATCAAAATTTTCCAGTGTCCCTCATGGTTCTGTACTGCAGCCAGTTCTCCTTGGTTTGTTGATTGCATCTTTTCCTACATTTGATTGGTTTTATTTGTATCAATATGCTGATGGCTCCAAAATAAGTTCAGTCATTAAAGATATAAAAGACAAGTGTATATTACAAAGCTATTTGGATGTGTTAATTTCTTAGGCTGTTTCTAACAGTATAGAGTTTAATCTAAAAAGGTATGTGTTGTAGAATATGGATATAATAAAGCTTGTTACCCTTAAGAA